>NC_046662.1:85463849-85470062 GCF_010883055.1 Belonocnema kinseyi | reverse complement strand
TACTTGCTTCTACGGGCCTTCCTGAACGTGGTTCGTCACTTATTGATGTACGACCACGCTTAAATTCATTTACCCAGTTATAAACCGTTGCTAAGGCAGGAGTAGATGTGCCATGAACTGAGTCCAATTCATTTTTTATCTCATATGGAGTTAAACCCTTTAAATGAGAATGTTTGATTACCGCTCTGAACTCGTTTTTTTTTTCATTTTTCTTAACGAACAATTTTTTTTCAATTGGTTATAAAAACACGTAAACTCAGAAGATGTGGACTGTGACTGCACCATATATCTACTCGGGAGTGGTGCTGACTGAAAACAGATGATTTGGAGCGATTCGCGCGCCATCTGTTGGTCATTCTAAGGACTTATTGAACTACCCTCGTATCATTTAGAGCTTATTTATCATTTTGGGTTCCTTTACAGCAATTGGAGTTCATTTTTGTTGCAGCTCCTTTGGAACCAAAAATGCGTTCTGAAGAAAACCCCAGTTTTTCCTGTGTTCCAGTGAAACTATTATATGGATATCCCAGAAAAAGCGAAAGATAAACTTTAAATCGATTCCAGGTGATAGATTCACCGCAACAATAATTAACCGTGCGAGTTAAACTTTACACGAATCCAAGATAATTTCCGATTTTTAAGTTTGCCTGGAAAATCTTTCGCTTTATAGGGTTGGGGGTATCGAGTGCAGTAAGTAGGCGTTACCAATCCCGAAACCTCTAAGGAGGTGGTACGAGGTGTGAGCAATGAGCATGCATACACACACGTGTGTATGTACATGCTATATTAAACTACCTGTTACCCATGTACAATATGTGTGTCTCACATTTTCTGTGTTGACTTACAGATGCATGTCGAGATTTTAGATACAAGTTCAGAATAGAGATATATGGTTGATATGGGAAGGGGATGAAGCGAGTGGGGGAGGCAGCAGGGCATTGTATAAATAGAAGCGGTCAATGCTGCTATGGGAACACTATACGGAACCTCGAAGGGTTGGAATCGGTGAAGTTTGCTTCGGCAATTTATTATTCGGCAATGCCATACCTCCTACACGTATAATTTCATTCAATTAGTAATAACGATACTTTCAAATAAAGTTGAAGTCGATAAGGGCTCATCCATAAATAAGGCAAGAGCTTTTTATGGGTTAGGGGTTTCGGGAAATGGTTACGATCTGTTATATATAATTACAGAATTACACAATTAAATATAGAAGATTGCGATAATGTTATAAAGACTGCATATCGGAATAATTAGATTTGTATTTTTTTTCATCATTCTGTACCAAAATATCCATAAAAACGAAGTTTTTCACAGTATTTGAAATTAGTACTTACTCGAAAAATCGTTCAACGTGTTTTAAGGTTATCGGGTTAAGCTGAGATATTTGAAAGATTTCAATGGCTGGGTGTCCAGTGTGTAGGACAAGAGTGAAAAGCGAGAATTTTACAGGAAATGTATGGCAATTTTATTGTAGATCTCCAATGCACATCCTGCAGGGATTTCAGTGGATTTCCAAGATTTTTTAATAAATATTATTTTTTATTAAATATTATTAAATTATTAAATATTAAATATTTTAATGGAGTTTTAAAGATTTGAAGAGATTTCAAAGCATTTTGAAGATTTTATGATATTATAAAAGATTCAAGAAATTTTCAAGATCTTCTGAAAGTTCTAAGTATAGTCATACTTCGTTTTTTGCAACTCTCGTGTATTGAAATTCAAGATACGTGTCTATCGCAACTTCCCCAACTACCACCAATAATGGTCATATGTTCCGTATAGCCAATAACAGTGCTAAAGCGGGAATGTATTGTGAAACCACCTTCTGGTGACGCGGGGTTGTAGTGTCTCCTCTCGAGTTGCAATAGACGAGATGTTTACGTTTCGAAGCAGTTTGACTATTGTTTCAAAATATTTAAAAAGTTTGAAGTAATTTCCAAGAATTTTAATGTTTTGCAGGAAGTTAAAAATGTCATACTGTCTTCAAAAATTTGCTAGAATATTTTTACGGATTATAATATTATGATATAATAATAATATATAATATTATAATATCATTATATATATTATAATATTTTAACGGATTTGATCAGATATCCGTTAATTTCCGGAATTATAAAGGATTTTAAAAGCTTTTAATAAGCGGCCAATCGAGTATTACGTAAGCATTCTGTGGGTGGGGGGTTACATAGATGATTTTTTTTTGTATATTCGCAATAAAAAAATATGCTTACAAGGAGGGGATTTTAAGAAATTTCAAGAAATACTATCAGCTTTCATTTGACTTAACGAGATTTCAAGGGATTTGATCATGTTTTCTGGCATTTATCAGACATTTAAACAATTTTAAGGGGTTTCGAGAGATTTTATAGTATTTTAATGAAACTAGTAAATTTTAAGTGTGGATGAATGTTATTTTTTAAAAGGTAGTTGTAAGAAAATTCTACAAAAGATGGAAGTGTAAGCAAGTCAATTTTTTAAGGCCAGAAGGATGAAGAATAAACGTTTATCCTATCTACTAAACTTGAACGTTATATGCCATAATTTTGGTTTATTGCTCCGTTAAAAGTATTGCGTAGTAATATTGATTCCTTCCCCCATCCCATGTAACCGATCGTAACGTTTTCTCGAACCCCCTCCCCGACCCCTAAAAAGCTGTTACATAAGTTATGAATGGCCCCTTATCGATTAAAAGTTTATTTGAAATAATCTTCATTATTAATTTGAATCTCGATTTGAATGCAATTATAGTCGTTACACGTGTAGGAGGTATGGAATTATCGAACAATAAGTTTAAAGTCCCAAAAGGCAATTTTTGGTGCACATTATTAGAAATTAAGTCATTAGAATTTTTTAATTTTTCAAAAATTGTCTTTTTTACGCGCAAAATTGTAACCTAATTCAGTTGGCTGATCAGATTAAATCGTACCTATTCTGAGTTAAAGGTCAAGGTTTCCAGAACTAGTGATGAATTGAAATACACACGCTATTTGGAGCATTGATTTACGAGAAATTCCCTTTCGATTTAGTCCTAAAATCTTTGATCACCTCATTTTTATTATATATATATACATATTTTCTGTAAACATATACACTAAAATTTTATTTTGAAATAATCAAAAGTCTACATTCTGTTTCGAATTTTCAAAAATATTTTCAAATTTTAAATTATTTTTACATATCTTTTCAAATGATTCGCATTTTTCTTAAAATTTTGTAAAAGTGCTGAAAAATTTAAGGAAACAGTATTAAAATCTTGGAGATTCTTTTGCAGAAATTTTGGAAATATTGTAAAATATTTTAAAATCTGTTACAATGCTGCGAAATATTGTTAAATATTCTTTTATAATACATTTTTCAAAATATAAATGATTTGATATTTTTCTAAGAATTTTAAGGAATTTCTTTTCTCTTTTTTGAAACCTTTCTTCTTAAATCTTAAAAAGCTTCTAATTTTTTTGTTTGAAATCTGCAAAAATGTATGAAAATTTTTAAAGAATTCCTCAGAATCTTCCAGATTATTTTTCGACAATCTTGTAAATCTTATTTTAAAACCTCTTTAAGCATTATCTTGTATTTATTTAAATTTTTCAAATATTTTTTACAAGGATGCAAATTTTTCCTAAAACTTTTTCAAAACTGAGCAAAGTAAAAAGTTTGCTCCAAAACCTCATAAATACAGAAATTGTTGTTAAGAAAAATATTTTATTCTTTTAAAACGTTTCAAAATTCCTAAAATGCTTCTTTTTCAAAATTTTCAAAAAATTTATATTTTGTTTAAAAATTTTTGATAGCTAAGTATTGAATAAACTGAAAACAGCCAATAAAACCCATATTCACACAGTGTCGCAACCAATCAAGTTTTTGTCAACAGTGCATGCGAGATCTCGTTAAAACAACTTTTTCCAGAAAAAAAGTTATTTAGTTTTCTTTTGTATACATGAAACCGTTTTTTATTTGGAATTCAACTAAATAAAAAAACTAATTTTTCATAAAAATGTAGATATAGCGTTTTTAAAAAAGCACGGCAGATTTCTAGTTGGTATTTCTGCTGTCCAAATTAACAAGACACATAAGTGACATTTTTACGAAAAATGAGTTTTTGGTATCATTGGATTCGTAAGAGAAAGCTGCATCTAACTGTGTTAATAAAATCTATTAATTATTAATAAAGATTGCAAAAAACGATTGTTTATAAATGAGGAAAGTCGAAAAAGATGAAAAATACAACAGAAGAAGATACGCAAAGTACTTTGCGTGTCCTAAAAGTTGTACAAGGAAGGAAATACGTCATCAGCATATACATAAAAAAGAACCTACAGAACTTTGTGTCTTTTTTGCGTTGTAAAAGTGACCGAGTGCGGAGCGAATTTACAGACGGAAAGAATAGCTTGCCCTTACGTATGTTTTATACCTGTGAATTAGCTCGGACTCTGATCGGAAATCCACGGGAAATAAGTCCCGGCTAAACTCGACTATACATTAGTGACGATCGTTCGGGTAAGTTCGGAACAGCCACTGAATACACAGTGTTCCTTACGTATGTTTTGTTGTTGTATTTTAAGGCTGCGCTCGAGATTTTCGACAAAGGCATCGTCCGCAAGTGACTTTATGTTCTTTTTGCGCCTTGTATTTTCGACTTTCCGCAACTAGTAAAACATCGCAAGTCCCTTTTTTAATAGAAATTGTTTTAAAAATAAATTTTTTATTGCAAAATATGAAAAAGAACATTATTTTTACCCAAACAGCGTTTCTTAAGTATCCAAAATGTTATTCGATTTCGAAGTTCTTTGGGCAAGAAGTTTTTCTCGATTTTCTCAGTTCGAGTCAGATTGGACTTACGTATCTTTTTAGTTTGTACGTTAGATTTACGAATCAGACGTTTTTAGTATTTCGTCCATTGTATTGTGGGTGGCAATTGGAAGAATATAAATCGAGTTTATATACTGTTAGTGCAGTTACATACTGATACGATCTGTATTGTCAATGCTTTAGTTTTGAATAAGCGTGTGTCTCATCGAATCAGGGCTGCTTAAACGTTCCTTTACCTTAAGTTTCTCATAGGATAGGCAGATGACGATTCCAATAAAATCGATCGAGCACTCTGATACCCTGGGTCCTTAGACTCTAAAGACCCATCAATTCCTTATAGCCAATATCGAAACAGTTTCTCTTTTCTTAACTAAAATTACTCAATATACTTAAATTGGCAATTTAACCCTTTTGTTCTAAATGTTGCGATTGACTTTCTGTCGTAAGTTTAAGAAAAGGCTCTAATAATACATTTTTGGAGGTCTATCAAGCTAGCTCCTCCACAAACGAAATTGCCAAATTTCTTTGTATCAGAATTTTGGCTTGTTTGGGCTGTTTTGCCGATTTTTGGGCTTCACTACTTTTGATGAAAATTCTAATTTCGAGTGGAGGTGCTGAATTGAATTAAGCCAGCACCTCCACGATATGAAAATTAAAAGGAAAAGAAAATCAAACACCTCAGAATTTTGAACTTTTTTTGGGTCTTGAAGGCACCAACAACCAATTTCCTAAAACCACTCCTACTAAAAATAAAACTACCCCCTATGTAAAAACTCAAATTGAGAGAAAACATAAAACACCAGATTTTTGGGCTTATTTTGCACTGCCGCATACACGAAAAAGTTCCAAAAACAAAAAAAAAACAAAAAAACAACCCCCTTGCGAAAAATAAAATTTTCAAAACACAAAATGCACCATATTTTGGATATTTGATTGTTAACAATGGACTGTTTTTTAACGTTAAGTGTTGGAGACCAAAAATCGAAATAAGTATTTTTGAGTAGTTAAAAAATCGGAGTTCCCATTAACACTGGTAAATTCTCGAAAAGATTATTTTTTCACAAAGTCGTATATACGTGGTAGAGGGGGGTTGATTTTAAACTTTAAGGGTTGGAGCCCAAAATCGGAGTGACTATTTTTAAGGAGCCTAAAAATCAGACACCATTGAAAAAAAAAATTCTCAAACATATTTTTTGACAAAGTCATATATACGTGGTAGAAAAGAATTGATTTTATACGTTAAGGGTTGGAGCGCAAAAATCATAGTGAGTATTTTCGAGGAGCCCAAAAATCAAAGACTCCATTGGCACTGTTAAATTCTGAAAAAGATTATTTTTTTACAAAGTCGTATATACGTGGTAGACAGGGGTTGCTTTTAGCCGTTAAGTGTTG
>NC_046662.1:85435248-85463749 GCF_010883055.1 Belonocnema kinseyi | reverse complement strand
TTGGGCTTTTCTAAAATGCCAACATCAAGGTTTAAGTTTTTATTAATGGGTTGGTGTTTTTGTACATAGGGGTGGTTTTTATGAATTTGGGTGTGGTACATTCGAGAGCCCAAAATAAGCCTAAAATCTGGTGCATTTTGTTTTTGCAAATTAAATTTTTTGCAAGAGAATGGTGCGTTCAAGAGCCCAAAAAAAACTAAATTCTGACGTGTTTGATTTTCTTTTAATTTTTATATAGTGGATGTGCTGGCTTGATTCAAGTCAGCACCTCTACTCGAAATTTTAATTTTCATAAAATTACACTGTTAAAAATTTATGAATTTTAATAAACTTTAATACATAAGGTGTATTTGAAAATTAGTACATTTGTAAATTAAGATAAACTTAATACAGATTTATGCACTCAAAAAAATTCTGGTTGAATCAACCAGAATTCTGGTTAATTCAACTAGAATAAAGTGTAAAATATGCCCTTACTATAAATTCTGGTTCGAAGTACCAGAAGTTTCTAGTTGACAATTTTCTGGTTAATGTTGCCAGAAATTCAGGTAAGTGTAACCAGAAGTTCTGGTAAGGTTAACCAGAAATATTTACTAGACAGTTTTCTGGTAGCTTAAGAATACAACGTTCTGGTCAACATAACCAGATGTTCTGGTAAACTTATCCAGATGGTGATAGATACAACACTCGAAGCAAAAGTAGCGTATTGTTGATGCGTTCTGTTTCTGAAACTACTCGTGAGGACTATTTTGTTCGTGATTTTACAGCATATACATGTAGATCACTTGGTCAATACCCACATTCTCGAAATTTCACTTTATTTATTTATTTTCACAATATTAATATTTTAGAGAATATTTTTCAAAGGGAACCAAAAAATCTGTGCCTGGTTTGAAATATTCTTGTAGCTCTAGAAATATTAAGAAATTTACTATGTGCACCAAAATTAATATATTTTATATGAGAAATGACATAATACCCACGTGTATTAAAACTAAGCGATAGCGCATGAACCCTGCAACGCTTCCGGCCCAGACATGTCAGCTGATGGGTGCTTACAGTGAGTTGCCAGTCGCCCGTCTGAGTGAAAAGGTAAGTTAATTTGGTTAAACTAATTAAATTAGTACTTCCCGTTATCAAATAAAAAAATGCCCATTGTGTCATGTACTTCTTCGTACAAAAGCCCCTTTGCTACTTGTTCGTCTTGAGTTTATTTTGATCCGCATTTTCTCCTTCACGGAGAAAAATGGATATTCAGAAGAAACATTTAGATGTTCAGCGTTAACATATTTTATGTTTAACTATAGGATAACAATCTATATGTTTAAAATTAGCATCTGTAGATCTTAAAAAGTGGGATGGTACTCTCTATGATCCAAAATGTTCAGCTGAAATATCCGAGATATTACATGTATGGCTATGCCAAATGACGCCTGTAAATATTTGAGGAATTTACTTATTGTCATTTAAGGAATTAATTGATAACTTATTTGTTAATTTAAAATTAAACTTTAATGTTCATGCCCGAAGAAAAAACAGATAAAGGGTATGAAATGTCGGTATGAAAGGGTATCATGATACATTCAGTCAAATTGAGGTTGTATTCAATATTTTTAATTAAAAATAAAAACGGGATAAGTAATCAAAGAACGTATTATCTGTAATCTGAATTAAAAATTATATCTATTTTGAGTTACTTAAACTCAAATTTTATTCTTTGGCAATGTTCTAAAATTGTAATATTCCATAATTGTAATATCGAAAATATATAGTGGTAAAATATAGTCGTGTAATTCTAAGGCGCTACGCGCATGCGCACCGACGGTTTTAACATCTGAATGCGTTTCAGTTTAACATACAAAAATTTTACGCCTAACATCTCAAAAAGATAGTAAATGTTTGGCCTGAATATCTGCATGTTAGGTGCTACGATCTTACCCTTTGAACATCTGCATTTAAACATCCATTTTTCTCAGTGTTAACTCATTTTCGGTCGTAAGGCTGGTTCCTTCCTTCCACGTCATATATAGATAACTTAAGAAATATATATTCAAATTAGATAACTAATGCATATTTTTTGGGTTATCTATCTTATTTTGTTTCCTATACAGAAGTGCAATGTTTAAAATTCCTGTATTAAGTTTAATGCACATGTATTGGAAGAGTTTTTTCAGATACATATATTAAATTTAAGTACCACCGAATTTGAAAGTTCAAACACAAATCTGAAATTTAATACATATGTTTATTAAATTTATTAAAAATATGTTTTAAATTTAATACACATGTGTATTAAACTTAATTCAGGCATTTCTAACAGTGTAGTTTAGCCCAAAAATCGGCAATATAGCCGAAAAAGGCCAAAAATTCTGATACAAAGAAATTTTGGAATTTCGTTTGTGGAAGTGCTAGCTTGATAGCCTCATTTTTGGTGAAAAATGAATTTTTTATATCGTTGGGTTCGTAATAAAAATCAATTCATATGTGCAAGTGGAAATTAGAAATGCTAATCAAACTCGGAGATACACTGAGCCTAATTATCCTTACTCCAAAGCTATTTGATAAATCTGTAAAAATACTGAAAAAAATATGACAACAATCCATCTACATGAAGGTCAGTTTTGTAGTCACTCGCGCTGAGTAAAGGAAAACCTACATTCAGAAAAATATTTGTCTGGCATTAAAAACTGTTTCTTGAACATAATTTTTTTTCTTGTAACTAAAAACAGCTCTAAGGTGAAGAAAATCTTTTTCAATTAAAGAACTTCATTTCTGAGTGTAGCTTCATTGGCGACATAGTTGCTAGTATGTATAGATTAGTTTTTCCTCAGTTTTCGTGCCTACTTTGCACATGAATATCAATATGAAGAATTAAAATTATTAATTTGTTTTACATCAATTAATAGAGCAGGCCCTAATTATCAAAGAACGATCGTTTTTTTCAAAAAACAATCATATATCGGATGACGTAGATTAATAAAGATGCATAAACCTTCCCTTAAATATACCAGTCAGAGCCTTTCTCAAAAATTACGAAACTCTTCTCTGTCGCTTATTTTATACATGAATTCATTTCATTTGGAGACGGGGAATATTTAAAATAAAGAATTCAGCTCTCTTTACCAAAAAATAAGAGAATTGAGAGTCGAGAATTTCCGAGCTGAACTTTTATAATTTTGTGATTATAATCCTCCAATTTGGAAAGTTATAAAAGATTCACAGCAAAAAAGTACTTAATTTAAGCAGAAAATTCTGCTTATTTTAAGGTGTCACAAAAAGAAGCATAGGCAATTTGAAATTAAGAATTACATCTGAACAGCTGTTCTTATCTAGTTATTCGTTTTAGAAAATATACAAGTGGGTTCTAACTTGTAAAACAATACAGGGATAGGTAGGAAAAATAAAAAAATAAACGGTATAGAGGGGGAAGATGCGGTCAAAAATCTACGGAATTCTGATTTAAGATAAGTTAGTGCTTTATTTTAGATATTTTGCACACTTAAATTCAGTTGCTTTCTTAATTCAAGTCAAATCTGAAATTAAGTCGAATATAACTTTAAGTATTTATTTTTACTGTGTTGAAATTTCATATTATGAGGAAAAGAAGGAGACACGATTTTTAAAAATTAAACAATAGCGACATTCAAACTTTTCGAACCCAATGAGGAAAACGAGGAAAAACATAAATTATAGAGCTATTAACTTAATAGAAAAATGAAAACACGAACTATTCTCCAAACAGCTACTTTTTTTTGCTGAAATTTTCAGGACAATATAGTGCGTCAAGTACTGCAAAACTAGTTACATTTTCTTACAGCTTCTTCTTATTTTTCTGATCGTTTAGGTCTTCCCTTTAAAGGAGAATCAATCTGCGTCGAGTATACATTAACTATCTCGCGCATATTTCAGCAAAAAAATAGTAAGTTTTAAGAAAATTTCTTATTTTAATGTTTCAGAATATTGAAATTGCGTTATTACTTTTTATTCTTTTTTTGTTTTTTTCCACTGAATTTGAAAAACTGAAGAAAAAAGGTTGACAAACGGAAACAAGAACAATCTTAAAATTTCTTAAATGCAAAAAGAACAAAGTTTTCAGAAAAGAATAAAAAAGAATGTTTTTCTTTTGAAAAACAAAGAAACAAACAAGTGGGAAATGTATGGTAAGTAACCTATTATTCCTAAAAAATTCAAGAAAAAGCTTGGGGTTTTTAAGACAATTTTCTTCCTCAAAAAATCAAAATAACTTTACCATTTTTTTTTCAATTTTATTTAAGGATTTCACAAAAGTGCGAAAAACTGAATAAAATAAAAGAAGAACCTTATTATTTTTTAAACCACGAAAATTGCACCGTTTTTAAAGTATGATGAACTTCAGATGCAAAAGTGATTAATGGCATCATAGTTTCATGTAGCTTCAAAAAGTTAAAAAAAATGTTTAAAATGCAATGAAATTCAATACTGATAAAATATGTATTTGTGCTTTCTTAGGCAACCCGGTATCCCGGTATCAAAGAAGCTACGTAATTAAACACCAGGTATTGATAAATTTTATTCGTAGCGTACTGTTGAAACATATTCTTTACATTTAGGACATATTAATTACTTGCAAAATATATTATAAAACGTTAAATAAGCATTAAATAAGGTCTAACAGAAAGTAAATGTAAACAAAGTTTACGGACTTAGATTAAGAATTTACTGATATAAGTTGAAAAGGCAACATATTTTCAAAGATTTTTATTCATGTTGTAAAAGCAATAAAGAGGTTAGATTTAGGTAAAGTTACAACTGATTGGTAGGTAAATCATATTTCTGCTTAACCTACATTTTTCTAGCCTAACCGGGGCTCGTCTTAGGAATTTCGCATGACTTTTTTTATATCGTCCGTTATTTTGTAAATGATTTAACTCTAATAATTGTTGGTTTTGTAAAAAAAGTCATCAGGATAAATTGTTTAACTTTTTGAATACTATAAATATCCGTACATAAAATTTTGGAATTTTTATAAAAGTGATCTCAAAAATGTTAAATTTGCGCTCACTTTTTGATGCATGCATGCATACATACAGGCAGACCGACAGACATATTCGTAAAAGCCTATTTTTCGGATTCAGGGGGTCTCAAAACGTGGACATTTGACAAAAACGGGTGGGGGGAAGCTGTCAAATTATACACAAATCTAATATCTTCTCTGATGAGAATCTAAAAAACCATTAATAAAAATGTTTTTGCTCTACTTTCGTTGAAAAAATGTTATCTATTTTTTTTTCTTAGCTTGCGTCGTGTGTCGAAAAATTTAATTTTTGTATTTTTAATATTTTTTTTATAAATAAAACAAAAACTACGTGTCCTATGAAGAAGTTATTCATAAAAAAATTGTAGATATTTTTTGGGTGTACAATGTTTGTCTTATAATTTTTTTCCTATCTTGCATAGTTTGACCGCAAAATGCAATTTTTGATTTTTGATTATTTTTTGCGCGGTCAAAAGTTGAATTTTCAATTTTTCGAAAAAATTCAAAAAGTTGTTTATGTTAACCTTGTAGGGCTATCGAAAATTAACATTTTTCTTTTCAAGTAATATGAAAAAGTGTACAGAGAATTTTTGAATCATGAGAAAGTGTGGTATCAAAAATTTTCAAAATGGCTGACTTAACGAACTTGAAATTTATCCTAGGACACTTCAAGAGTGTACAAAGGCCAATATAATAGATTAATTTTTTCAAAAGTGATCGTGCTCACAGGCAGACATACATAGTGAAAACCTGTTTTTCGGATTCAAGGGGTCTCAAAACGTGCACCTTTTGACAAAAACTGGGGGGAGGGTCAAATCTTACACAAATCTAATACCTTCTCTGATGAGTATGTAAAAAATAACTTACTCCTTAAAATCATTAGAAGGTATTAAATCACAACTTCTAAAAAAGGTGAAAGTTCATACGCCAACGTACAAAACTAATTTTTGCTTTCTGTTTTTTGTTAATTTACTTCCAGTGCAGAAATAAACACTTTCAGAATTACTGGAGTTGTGTTGAGCATGTATTCGCATATGTAAGTTATGAGCTATGACTAGTCTCTAAATATGAATCAGTGAAAAATTCACTGATGGAAATATTAGTTAGGTATTTCACTGATTAATCAGTGATTTCGGACTTATTCACTAATCAGTTCAGTAACGCCAGAGTAAATCATGTGAAGCATAACCTCTAAATACAAGATAGTAGTAGCAAGAAGAATTCCTTCATGAAATAATTTTTTTAACTTTCAGGCTGTAAGTGCTGAATTAACTGCGTGATAAATATACTCTAACTCGTATAGGAAGTACTTATACTTAAAGATTTTGTACATGGCAGTCCAATCTTAAAATTAAAGTAATATGTGAGGTTTTTTTCATTTAAAGGCATCAGAACCTTTCACCTTTTTTAATATTTGATCATATTTATGGGCTTTAAGTTTTACTATGATTTTTTTATTTAATGTACTAAAATATTATTTTATTATGATTGCTAAATTGACAATGGTGCAGTGCTGTTAAACCTCAAGAATGGTTATTTCACTGAATCAATAAGTAAACTTTCACTGATTGTCAGTGATCCATTTCTAGCTATTTAAATCAGTGACACTTCACTGATTCAGATTTAGAGAGATAATGTTTTCGTACCAAAAATTAAGGGTAGCCCGTCGTAGGATACCCCGAATTTGCCAAATTAAAAAATTTCACTATATTGATTTTTAAAAATTCGTGTCTCCTTATTTTCTACGTACGAAGAAATGTCATTGGCAGTTCAATCTTGAACATGCGTCACCAGCGCCGGCCTGGAAGGTTTGAAATGGATTCGGTGGAAATTGAGTGGACGATTCTCATAATTCCAGAAGTTAAAATGCATAATATAGGCTATGAGGAGAAATTCTTGTTCCATTTTCTGTGACAACTTGTATGATTAATAAATCTGTTGCATTCCATGCAGCCACTTCTCTCATATGAAAATTAACGTTCCAGGCAAAATAAAACTTTTGTCTATTCCAAGCACCGTAATTTATTTATGTTCACGTGAGAATTTACAATAAATTGGACACATTTTTTTTTAATTCTTCGATCCCGTAAGGTCGATTTTTTAAAGTGAGTGCACCCATAATAATATTTGTTTTCAATTGAAGAAAACCTTTCTTTAAAATCTTTTTTTTTTAATTTCTCATAAAAATACTTTGAAATGAAAGAAAAATTGTATTGATCTTGAAGAATGACGTAGATCAAATTTTTTGGGTTGGAAAATTATTTCGTTAATACATTTTCATCAAATAAAAAAAAATTCTTAAAATGAAATTCAGGAAAATCTAATATATTTTTTCCTTTGATTCAAAGAAATTTTCTTTGAATAAGCTTTTTCCTGAATGTACATTGAGAAAACTGTTTGGCTGGAACAACATAAATTTTGTTGGCTCAAAAAAATAATTTTGTTGCTTTTCTTGCAACACCAAATTTGTTTGTTAAGGCAACAAAATTCTTTTGTCATCCCAATACAATATTTTGTTGGTTTAACAAAATTTATTTGTTAACCTAACAAAATACTTTTGTAAGGTCAACCCAACTATTTTTTTGTCTCAAATAAATTGTTTTGCTGTATACACAAGATAGTTTTGTCGGCGTTGCTAAATATTTTGTAGGTCGAAAATATACTTTTGGTACTCTGAAAACCTGAATCATTCGATGATGAATTGGATATACCTTTTACCCTTAAGACGATGTAATCTCTTAGCTTTCGTTCAAATTTTATTTGTATTTCTAGCACTTCGTTTTCCAAGAGTTTTTTCAACGAAAGTACTCTCAGGCATGAGAGCCTCAAACGAATATTGATCAATGCCATGCTCTACTAAAAGAAAGATAACATTGTCTACACTCTACGATAGATGGACAATTAAACTATTTTATTTACGAGGTATCAAGTATCAAAGTATCAAGTATCAAAGTTTTAAAATGTGCGTTTACATTTATGATTTGGATGCTTACTTTTGAAGGTATTGGTGAAACAGTGTAGGCCCCACTCCTCCAGAATTAGACGGGTCGCGTTATCCATAATGTTTATTCACTCAGGTTAGTTTAAACAGCACGTTTGACGTTACCGGAATACGCGACTTCGCCGGTATTATCCGCCATAATGGAAATTAACTTGCAAACTTTTGCACGTAGTCCCACTGATTGAGTGCACGTGCGTGGTTGGATCTTTCGTTGGCCTAACCAAATAGTTTTATTGGCTCAACAAAAATTTGTTCGGGACAACAAGATAAGGCTTAACAAAATAATTTTGTGTTAAGAACCAAATATTTTGCTTGGCCTTGACTTGGCAGCCATTGTCGGCCCAACACTGGCTACCAATACTGCTATAGTCTAAGGTATAAGGATATGACAAAAAAGCTATTTAAAAAATAAACATTAATTGATTGCGAGTACTTTGAATATAAATATTAATGCTCCTGTTTAGATTGCATACATATATTACATTTTAAACATTATATTACAAATTAAATTTCTAACGCTACGGGGTATCGAACCTACATTTATACATTTAAATCTATGGCCTAGCAGTCGGGAGTGCTAACCACTGTGCTAAACCGACAAGTTGAAACTCTGTGAAAAAGCCATCCTCATAAGGTGGAGTTCAGAAAAGTTAAAGAACCAAATTTTAAGTTTTCTTTTTCTCATTATTTATTATTATGCAAGGTTGTGTAAATGTAAATATACGAACTGTTAACAGGAATAGCAATACAATAATTTTTAAATAAATAATTTAAATTGATCACAATTTTTCTTCGCGTAATATTTCATTTTTTTGTTGTAGCCTACTTTACAAGTTTTTGCAATGACAGGAAATGTAATTTTTCATAAACATATACATTTTTTAATGACAGGATTTAACAAATTTCATCATGAACTTTGAATATTTTTCAATACCATTTTTTTTATCCTTGGTGTAATATTCGTTTATTAGGTGCTAAAAGTGAGACTTGGCGAAATAAAGTCCCGATTCTGGGCCGAGCATCGGTGGAGGATCGGCAAATATAAATAGCCAATATAGGCTGCCAGCACTGGCTCAACATTGGGCCGATTTAAATAAAACATGGTTTACCGTGGTAAAAGTGACACTTGGCCCAGTAATGTGTCGTCACTGGGCCAGACTTTGGCTGATCCTCGTGAAACATGGTTCCCCGCACTAAAAGTGAGACTTGGCGCAATGCAGTGCCGATACTGGGCCAAGCATCGGTGGAAGATCGGCAAATACAAATAGCCTATATAGACTGCCAGCACTGGCTCAACACTGGGCCGATTGAAATGCCGATATTGGCCCAATAACAACTAATAATTTTTTAATTGCTAATTAAACTTTCCCAAATTCAACCAATTTTCTTCAAAATTTAAAAACATGAAATAAGTATAATTTCCTTTAAAAAACAACATATTTCCCTCTCGAGAAATTCTGCGATTTCAAGTGTAGGTCTCTGCTGATTTCAAATGGATTCGGTCAGCGATGATTGTTTTCCGTACGCTATTCTCCAAAAAACCGACATTGATTACAGTTGACTTGTAACCACTCTTAATAAGATCACCGATGTTTATAATATATACCAAAGATTTGAATGTAACATTTAATTAAATTAATCAATTGTTTCTTCAAAATGTCATATTTTTAAACCAATTTATTTCTATATGCCGAGGCGTCGATCACTCCAATATTCCTGATACATTCACTAAATATTCCCATACACGTATTCTTTCAATATTCTTGGTATTCTGGATATTCTTTCTAATCTCAAATATTTTTGAAATTTAAAAATATTCCGAAATATTAAAAAATGTTCGGACATATTCCTCAATTTCCCTTTGCACTCTACACGTTTTTAAAAATTCTAAATTATTTTGAATAGTTCTAAAAAATGTCAAGAAATTCCAAAAAAGTTTATGTATAATTATGTAATTACAAAATATGTTCAAGTTTTTGAAAGGATTTTAATGAATTTCGAAATAATTTAACGGAATTTACAGATTCTTTTGAATGAAAAAAGATTAAAGTTTATAAATGAATTTCATAAGATTTCAAGTAATAATAAATAATTTTTCAAAAATTCAAAAGTGTGTAAGGATCTTCATGTAATTCAAAAATATGTTTATGTATTTAAAGAGATTTTCAGGAATTTCAAGGGATTTAACGGGAGTTAGTCGATTTAAAAATGTTTAAAGTTTATAATCGAATTCCAAAGTTTTTGAATTATTTAAAAGAGTTCAAGATATTTTTAATAAATTTAAGGGATTTTAAGTAATTTTAAAGAATTTTTAAGGAATTTCAGTAAAATTTAAATGAGTTTTAAGATTTTAAGGTGATTCTAAAATATGAACAATGTTCTTGAATTCTTTAGTCTATTAATTCTTTGGAATCTTGGGAAATTTGTGGAAATCCTTTAAAATTTATTAAATTTCTAAAAATATATATAGATTTTTTTTAATCATTTAAAATATCTTGAAATAATGTTGGATTAAGTTTAAATCTTGTTTAGCACATAAAATATACAATAATAATTTGTAATATTTCTAAAATCTTAGACTAGTTCAGCGCAATGTAAAACAAAGGCGATTTGAACTTTTATTATACTACCCAGCGTATCCTCTACTATAGGATTAGTTCTACAAAATTTAATGGATATCTTTTCCGTGTGCAAAATAACTTGAAACATTATGCAAAGGTCAGCATGCCTTCTTCTTGCTCCATTTTGTTAATTTTTCGTCAAATAATTTTATTTTGTACAAGAAGGTAGAGTGTGGAGCTATAAATTAGAAACAAAAACTAAGCCTCTATTTTGATGCCCGAAATGGAAAGATTCGGAAATTTGTGCCCATAAGAGCGCTAAAGTAGGGGCAAAAATCTTATGGCAATATCCTCTACTTTACAACCTTAGCCCTCACAAATATTAGCGTGAAGAATCTCAAAGTAGGGGCTATATTTCGACTCGGGAACACTGGGCCGTGTATTCAGCTCCGGCAATTCGTACTTGGGTGGGCTTTTGAATGACTTGAAATGACTCCATTTATTACGTTTGAAATGTAAAAATGAAATCCGATGCTAACTTTCAATTTTTTTCATCTACTGCTAATTTGATTTGTGATCTTTGTGGTAGACAAATATTTCATATTTAATAACGCTGGATTGAT
Organism: Belonocnema kinseyi; assembly: GCF_010883055.1. Lineage (NCBI taxonomy): Eukaryota > Metazoa > Arthropoda > Insecta > Hymenoptera > Cynipidae > Belonocnema > Belonocnema kinseyi. Next base: position 85,452,550 of record NC_046662.1, on the reverse strand, counting down.
CATTCAGTGTTGCGTCAATTGGAGATATTAGGATTTCATAAAATTTTAAAGGATATCAGAAGATTTCTTTGGAATTTGAATTAGTACAAAACAATTCTAATATTTCCGCGCATATCGAAATATTTCAAGGGCTTTATAATTATTTCATGTGGCTTATTAAACATATTTCAGGTGGTTTCAAGGAATTTCAAAGTAGTCCAGGCATTACGTCAAAATAATAAGTGAAATTCCCGAAAAAATCCTACTTCCAATGTTTTTAATGAGAAAGTTATGTTAAGGTGTCCCTTTTGACATATCAAAAATGCTAGAACAGATCAATTGCCAAACCGATTTTTTTTTCAAACAGTTCAAAAAGTTACATTTGCTAGGACAGATGATTCCCATTGCAATTTAGAGCAAAATGTCGAACGGAGAGAAGAAAGAGGACAAAATTATAAGAAAATTTTGTTTAAAAAGTAATCCGCTATCTTCCATAGGTTTCGAGTCATGATACATAGAAAAATTCCCATTTTTTTAATGTCCTGCCTATAATAGGTCATAAGTTATGACCCCTCAAATTTGGCCATTTTTGCCTGTTTATACGGGCAAAAAAGTGGAGTTCAGTTTTTTTTCAAAATAAATCGTGTTCGTTTCAGTTTGTGTTAATGATGCAAGAGGATAAAATAGAGATAAAATAGAGAATTTTAGACCTATTATTTTGGGAATTGCAAGGTTTCAATAATTGCTTTTTTGTTGCATTTTTGACTAAAAACAAAGATTTTTTTTGAAAATATCTCGTTTTGTCAATTTGGCGTAAGTTAAAAAAGTGTCCTATCTCTGATAGGTCGCAAGATATGGACCTTGGAAAGTGCACTCAGTCTTCCTGCTTTCTTTTTAGTATTTTCGTGACAAAAAGTTGCAAATATATTATATGATTTTTGATTAATAAGCAAATCTGTTTGATTGATAATTGTTTATAATAAAATCTTTTTTTTATAACCACTGTTGAGTACTTTTTGAATACTTTTGTTACAAAGAAGTAGTTATAATTGATTACAAATGTGATATTTCTTTTCAGTAAACAAATAGTTTCTTAATAATTGTTTATATCAATATCTAATTAAAATACTGTCACTCAAGATCATTTTACCAAGCTTGGAAATCTATAATGCTTATCTTGTACAAACACTTCTTGATCTGAGTGTTGTTGCGAATGCGTGTTTATTTAAAAAATATGGAAAACAATTTTAAACTCAGGAATGAAGTGCGTTATTCATTTAATAAATTCAATAATAAATCACGTTTTCATCCAATTTTAGGAGAATAATTCTGATCTCGTCTACTGCATGACGCTGAAGTGAGCCAATTCCTGTAAAACATGTAGAATCAGCTACAGAAAACAGGAAACAAAAATTGGTCTTACTGATATATCTCCTCCGAAATAAATTAGACTATTGTAGATGCATTAAAACTTATTTAATACCATTTAGCAAAAAGCACAAGAAAGCAACTGATAGGTGGGAGTCCCCAGTTCCCTCCAATTTAATGAAGTTAAACGACGATAGATAGCGCTGGCGTAGCAATTTTCGCTACATTCCGAATAAAAATGAAGCGATTGTAAGGCGAAAGATTATCCTGGCAAGGTTAAAAATCGGAAATTAGCTTTGATTAATGTAAAGTTTATCCGGAAAAATTAATTTTTATTGCGGTCAATCCTTCACCTGGAATCGATATAAACTTTATCTTTCGGTTTTTCTGTGGATTACCAGTAACTTAAAAACATTTCAAGGGATTTCGCAGGATTTTTATTGAGTTCAATTAATTTTAGAAGACGTCAATGGAAATTAGAGAGATTTTAATAATTACAACAACAAATTTTAATGAGTTTCAAAGTATGTCACGGGATATAAAAAAAACTTCTAAAGGTATCAAGGAGCTTTAAAAGATGTCGAGGGAATTCAAGAGATTGCCACAGCAAAATTTAAGAAAATTTAATTCGGTTAATATCCAAATATACCTATTTCAAATTTTTTAAGGTTTTTGAAAGTATTTAAAAATATCTTAAGGGTTTTCACAATATTTTAAGTTATTTCTAAAGATTTCAAGAACTTTTACAAGGTTTCAAGAAATTTCTAAATATTTTAAGGTGTTTTAGAAGATTTTCAGGAATTGCCAAATAATTAAAAAAGACTTCAATGGGACTCTTAATTTTAACAGGTTTAAAAAATAAAGAGGCATTTCAAATGATTACAAAAAGCTTTATTGCATTTCCGGGGCTTTAACGTTTTTCAATTGATTACAACGGATTTTTAAAAACTTTGAAGTTTTTCAAAGTATTTGAAGAGATTTGACGAGGTCTCAGAAGAATTTATAGAATTTTATTCTTTGTTAGAAGATTTCTAGGTCTTTTAAGAAATATTGAAAGATTTATATTGTTTTAGAGTACTTCACGAATCCTCCAACCCTCATTTAATACTAATATAAGACATATATAAATTAGTACTAAAAATATGGAATATTCTTTGAATAATGAGTAATAGGGATTGTAATGAGATTTAGAATAATATTCTAAATCTAATGAGTTCTTCTACTCTAGATTCTGATTGGAAGAATTAGTTGAAATTATAAGGGGCACTCAAGTCCTGCAATCAGTTGCAATTATTAAAAAAATTATATTACTGTCAGCTAACAATGTCTTACCAAAATGTACCTTTTCCACTGATTATCTACTCCTAAGTAGAAAAGTCAGTATTATGTTTATAAGTAGAAAAGGAAAGTCGAGTTCCGAAAAATTGCACAAAACCACAAATATTCCAAATTTACTTTCTCTCAATTTTAAGAAAATTAGTGCACTAAGAACTTGAAATAGCAAACTTGGCAAAGATCGTCAAGGCTCATGTTGAAACGAGGAATCGAACGATCACGGCCAACTTTCCTTTCAGAAGTTTTCCATCATTTTTCTTTCCAATTTTAAACGACAAAGTATCGACAAAGATCACTTTTTCATATGCATCCGCATTCCACATAGCGACTGTGGACTTCGAGAAATGGATTTCTCGGAAGTTAAGTTTTCATTCGAGATTTATGTTGACGAGAATGGGAAGGAAGACGGCCTTTTTGCACAAAATAGTCTTCCTCAATGGCCAAACTCGTGGAGAGGGTCGAAGTAAACATCAAAGAATCAATGGGGAAGTGTGGCGAAAAATCAAAAGTTACTTACGGTTTCGTTGAATGATCGACGAAGGGGATATGTTTTTATTTTTTTTGGCAAAAGAAACTAACTTGGGAATTAGCTTAAAAAAGGGATGCATGAACGAGTAAAGTTTTCTTATTGCTTTTTTAGTTAATAAAAATGAATCCAACATTCAAAGAATATGCAGGAAATAAATTATTTAGATTGAATTCTTTCGGTCAGTCGGTTTAAATTGAGGCTTATGCGCTTCCATTCATAGAGTAATTATAATTTGGAATCGTTGAAAATTTAAACATTTAGTGGCAGAATTTTAACTTAAAGTCCTTTATAATTCTAAAACTTTTGAAACAATTGAAAAATTACAAATTTATAGAATTGAACAATTTTTTAAACATTAGTTAGAGAATACCTCCAGATTCAACAATATTTATTTCATATTTAAACCGGTCAATATATGCTTTAAACTGCTTCGAATGAGGGTTTATTCATATTTGAAACTGGTTTAACACAGGCTTTAGCAAGGTTTGAATCTAGTTAGAATCAGTTTTTCATAGGCTTTTATACGTTTGAGACTGGTTGTTAAAAAGTTTCAAAGCATATAGATATGATTAAAATTAGTTTGAAACGGAATTGAAATATTTGCTTTAAATCATTTTAAATAGATAAACAAGCTTGAAGAGTGCAAACCCCTTTTCCAAAATTTCAAATTGAAAATCTTAATATATAAAGTATGTCATCAGGTCGAAAATGAAGAAAATCGGGAAATGACCGTTCACTTCGTTCACCGGGAAAAAACTGGAATGTGATACAGTTACTAGGATTTTTTTCCGAATGTACTTATATGTGCAAATTTAAATTGGTTTCATGTATCTTATTACTCTAATTCTGATTTCGAACAAGCGACTTTGGAAAAATCACGAACCTCATTTGGAATAGGGAATTTAGGGAATTTTAGTAAAGAGGTATAATTTTGAGTTTGGTACGAGAGATTTCAGTAAAAATGATGCACATTGAAATTTTGAGTTTGGGTTGGGGAATTTTAGTAAAGAATGATAATTTTCAGTTTGGGCCAGGGAATTTCATTAATGGGATATGTCTTTGACAATTGGGACAGAAATTTCAGTAAAGAATTGCAGTTTTGACATGTTTCAAATAATTTTAATAGGTAAGCAATTGTATGTCAAATCAACTGAAGAATTTCAGTTATTGTGACCAAGTTCGGTGAATATTTTATTATCTGTTGTCTTCGGCTTTTGAAAGGAAAACTCTAAAATAATTTTCGAAAATTTCAAAAAACTTAGGAGATACTTAAAATGAAAAATTTTGGTCCTTTCTATAACTTTCATAACTTTGGTGATTTTAATTATATCAGGGTGTTTTTTTAATTATCCGTAATATAACGCAGTTTTGAAGAAATATCTTTTAAAAAACAAATTTCAAAAACTTCTCTTTTATTTTCTGTATTTCTTTATAGAAAGCTTATATTATAATGAAAGAAAATAAAAAGTGCAGTTTTTAATAAATTCCGTTTAATAATGTCTTTTTGAAAAATCCAATAAGTTTTGGAATTTTTTGTTCAAAAAATCTTTCTTCAGTACTGCGTCTTATAACGAATGATTTAAAAAATAATGATCCTGAGCTATGAAAAGTTATGGAAGTTAAAGTAATAATAATAATAATAAATAATAAGTAATAATTAAATATTAAAAATTACAAAATTTCAAGGCGATTTTACTTTTATATCCTTCAAGGTTTTAAAATTTCCGAGCGTGAAAGCTTATTTGATAAACCGTGTTCAGTTTGCAGCATTCAAAATTGAATAATTACAAATTGAAATGGCTTGAAATAAATATTAAAATAAATAAACTATCAGTGAATGCGATCTCGGGTGTTTCCACTTTGTTTGGTATCCAAAATTTTAATGGTGTTCATGAACTGAATAGGGGGAGGAGGGGTAGACTCAGGTGACCCACTCGGACGGTGGAGGTAGTACAAATAACAAGGACGGCGGAGGATTAAAATATTAGAAAGTGCTACAAAAAGGTATAAAATAAGCCCTTCAAATCAGTAAAAATTCTTGAATTAAACAAACTATTTTCTTTGATATACGTGAAACTTTAGTTGAATTAAGGAAATTTTTATTAATTCAACAAAATATTTAATTCACATTAATGAAAATATTTTACTGTTTATATAATAAGCATATTCTATGGTTGAACCAACAAAAAATTTGTCGATTCAACTAAATAATATCCTGAATGAAAGCTTCCTCTATGAGGAAAAAAAATTAGAGAAAGTTTTTACGATACTGACATTTTTGCATTTAAAACGTGGAATTTGAGATAGAATGAATATTAATAGCTCGGGGGTGTTGGATGCGGTCCTGAGGGGTCGAAAGGAAGATCCATATAGCTCAATTCTATTCAAGTCTCGACTTTGGTTGCCTGCCAATTCTATTTTCTTAGGCGAAGGCGGGATCGCATTTTGCCCGCACTAATTTTGTTACGTAGTCGTTATACGGACGTGGGTGGTAAAGACAAATCCGCAATAAGATAACTTCTCTACGATCTCCAAACATCAAACGTCCTCGTGCCCTTCGCCTTCCAATCAGGGCCGTCTTCACTGTTACCTTTTATTATTTCACTATTAGAACTATAATTTATTGTTAGATGCAAATTTGCCTATAAATAAATAACGAGTCTAATCTAATATGTTTAGCACATATTATAGTTTTAAAAATACATTTGATTTTATCTTTGGAAAATACTTTTTTTAAAGAATGTCAATAACCCCGAGTTAATAGAATATGATGAGATTCAAACCTGTTTGATAAATTGTATTGAGGTTTATAACGTTTAAGTTATGGCTACCATCCTAAAGGATTAACAAGTGATGAATTTCCTAGTTTTGAAGATATGTGTACTCTCCGACTATACTAGAAGTAGAAAATAGACTTTCTAGGAAACATCACTGAACCAAAATTTATGCTTAGTAGAAACGTGTTTTACATTCCTTGATGTTCTCAAACACAAACAAATATTTTACCAGAAAGAGTTTGCTTTCAACTTTGATAATTAAAAACATACATATAATATTAAACATTCCTTTTCTCAATAAAACCGTAATTGCTTTACAATTATTTTGTTCCGATTTCCCCGGGAGTAATTTCACATTATTTTTACCGAGATTATTGGGTTCGTAAAAGAAATTTGTGTGACAGGTGGGATAATTAAAAATTAAAATATCTTTTGGCGCAAAAAGATTTCAAGTTCTTCGAAATTGTCGTTCGGTCGTTTGACAGGTCTCTCGACCCTGATTCATTTGCGTACTCTGAGTGACGGTTCGATTTGTTTTCTCGTGATTTGCATACAAATTATGCATCTATTAAAAATAGTCAGTTTTCGACTGAATCTGAACTTCTGACACTGAATAGGAATGACTTCATAAAACTACTGCGCTTTATTTTCGTCAAAGATCAAGGTTGCAGAGCATTCTAATTGGAACAGTTAAAAATGCTGCGTCTAATCGTCCAGAAAAACTGCGGGAGCTGGAAAAGGAGATGTACAAGCTGTCCCGAAATTGTGGGACGATGAGACACATCGAATAAAACAATTAAATGTTAAGGAATGAAGATTGTAAACATTTATTTCAAAAGGTTTTTTCATTAAAGAATTTATAGTTGGAAGATTTCAATTTATAAGACTATAGAAGAACTTTAAAATTATAAAATCAAGTTGACGATCATCCTTTCTTTACAAATCGTGTTTACGAGATCTGTCATACATTGTTGTTGAAAAGCTAATTGGTTGCAATCTGCGTGAATTTCAAAAGAATAAAAACGTCTCTCAGGATTCCTGGGAAAAATTTAAATAATTCTTTATTCTGAAAATTAATTTTTAAAGAAAAATTTAAACATATTTAAAATAAGTATCTAACAATATCCAGAGAAAATCTGAAAGATTTGAAAGCAGTTTTTTAATTTTAAAGGATTTTTTTTAATTTTAAGAAAAAATTTGTGTCGGCTTAAAAGATGCTCCGGAATTTTAGAAATTTTGTAAAGATTGAAAATATCTGAAAATGTTTCCTAAAATTTATAAAGTATTCTTAAATCTCTTCTGGGCCTAAATATCTTTTTCCTAATATTTTGTAAAATCCTTTTTGAATTACTACAAGAAAATTAAGAAAATTATGTTTATATAACTTTAAAATCAAGCCCGATTGATGATGCTAGTGTTTGTAACAATCATATGTTTCGTGCCTAGATGTTAGTTAATTGACACTTTATCTTTACAATTTCCCTCTTTATTTTCTAACCATCCATGCATCTTTCACTAGCAAACAAATCGCCTGGAAAATATCCCGGCTGAAGATTTTCAATAAACCCTCGATTGGGGAAAAACAGTAAACATAACCCAGATACTTAGATTGTCAACCGACAGGAAGGAACTAATAACCTAGCCTAATAGCAAACGAGTGACGGGGCTGACGTGGTGCGTCCATGCAAAGGTCACCCTAGTAAATCTACAGGGTGGTAGTGTTTCTATTTTTAACCTTCGCTGCGCCCCCTTCCCGCCATTTTTGCCTCCCCTTTTCTCTTCCGACCCGGGATCAAGGCTTTAACAGCTCCCACCCACGAAAACCTACGCTCTAAAAATAGAATCGTCTCCCCTTCCATCCCAACCCATCTCGTCCTTCTCACGAGTAGTCGCCTACTCTTTCACCGATTTGCCCTGACTCTTTCCCCGATGGGACGAGGAAGAGCGACACGTGGCGAGAGGGGAAGTTGGAAATGTAATTTATGAGAATTCTCGCCGATACTTTTGCAGACTTTAGGTTAGGGCCTCACAAGACCTCTAAAGTACCGTTTCACAAATGGCTGTGTATACGCCACATTTCTTGAGGAGCCACGACCGGACGAGTTTTTGACGGCTTCCCATAAAGAGTGTTCAGTCTTCTTGGGAACGCCCAGAACGATTATTTCACTCTGAAGGAAGATTTTATTTTATTTGCTGACTTGTCTCGTAGAGCAATTATATATTTTTTAATTTATCCAATTCCAATTGGAATTAGCTTTCAATCGTTTCATTTTTACATTAATTGAAGATGTTTGTCAAAATGGGTCCTAAAAAGTCTTTTGGTTAGAATTAAACTAAATACGGAAAAGGGACTTATTATCTTTGTTCTGCTGAATTATAAAATAAAAAATATATTAGTAATCTCTAATCCGAAAATTGATTAAAAAGTATGATGACGGTCGAAAAGGGACCTAAGCGATTTTTAAGATGATTTGAAATTAAAATAAGTTCAACCACGTCATAAGTCAAAAATTTTATAAAATAAAAAAATACAATAAACAAACAAAAAGTTTCAATAAACGTCACTCGATTCAGAGGTTAAAATAAGATATAAAAGTTTTGCATTATTTAAATTTTTTCTAATGATTTTTAAATCATGTGAGTCTTAACTTATGGAAATTAGTCAGTAATAAAGACTACAGGAAACTATGCTTAAATTCCCGAAAAGGCATATAGAAGATGCTTAGTGGAAAGGGGATTTAGCAGGAAAATTAGTTAGATGCCTTTTCCTCTGTAAGAAATATTTTAATTAGCCTTTTTTCGGTTTTTTTATGAATCGAAATTTTAGTATTTTGGCCCCTTTTTGAGAAAAGTTGCTTATTTCAACCCTGATCCTTTTTCATTTATAATCGCTTTTTTTAAGTGATTTTTTTTTAAGGGATTTAAAATACAAATTTTTCATAATTGTACACTTGAAAAATCAAGGCCTTAATAATTTAAACTTTGGTACAACATGCAGAAAAGGTTCTTCCTTTTTGATTTTCGTAGACTCACATATTTTACGTATTTTTCACACTAAACATGAATCTTACAAAAAAAAAAGGATCGTTCTACCATTTTCAAGATACCGACCTTTTTCATCTGTAAAAGGCTGATCATCTTCTATTTTTTTTAACCCCTCCCATCTTTCGAAAGTCAGCAGTCATATGTCGGATACCATGCTCCATAGTATGGGGAACGGTGACCGAAATGCAAAACCAACGAATTAAATAAATATCAAATAATTACATAGATAAGATACGGTTTCGAGTAATGAAAAATGTAACCGGATAATGTGAGCTTTTAAAGAAAAATACAGACATCAAAATCACATATTAATTATAATTTACAGGACATTTCATTCAAAGCACGGCACCATACCCCACTCTTCCCAGCATTGCCCTAACTGAAAATATTATCTTATTTTAAAATACTGCTATTTTATGTTTTGGATTCCAGTTACATTTCAATTTTATAAAATTAATAATAAAATTGTTCAAAATTAATCGACAAATTTTTCTTTAAACAGAAGATTGTATAAATTAGATTCGTTTAAAAAAACATATGTTCGTCTGATGCCTATTTTCCAGCATAGATTTAAAGTCATTTCATATAAAACCTTTTAATCCCAAAAATATATAAAATCATATAAAAATCGAACGAAATGATTCCTGTTTTCTTTCATTTTGAAAACATCAATGATCGGTTTGGTAAAAGTACGAGATTTTTTGTTTTGTGAACGAATTCTCCCAAACAGTGTTTGTCGCAGCATGAGGTCGTTCCCGGCTCCTATAAATATTCACCTTTATACAAAAAAGTTAGCGCTCCAGTTTTACAAATCGTCGATCATGCAGATTAACGACGGGATTACACAAACTAGAACAATCTTCCACCTAAATTAATTTATTCTCCATAATTTCCGAAGCCGCTTGAAATAAAAATTCTACATTCATGTATCCTATCTAAAAACGATATCTCAAAAATCTCGCAATCGTTGTTGAAACCCCGATTGGTTTTCATTACAAGAGGCGTTCTCATACAAGCGTAACGAACAGCTCGAGGGCAGCAGTCTCGGTGCATTGCTTGCATCAGGTTGCGTCATGCTTCCAAATCCAACAGAAATCGTTTATGCCACTCTTTCTGTATACGTTTGGAGTGCCAGGATTTACGGTGAAGGCCACTGCCAGCAATGCCCAAAACTGTGCGTAATTCCAAATTCCAGTGTAATAAAATTTACAAGCTTGAACAAATTCGGATTTTGTTATTACTTTTTTCGGAAGTCGTTATTTGCAATTTGCAAAAAAAAATAAATTTGAAAAAAAGATTAAAAATCTGTGTATAAACATAGGTTAAGCTAGCCTTTTTCTATCGGTAACATCCATATAGATTTCAACGAATATTTACAATTTTAGATGAATTTAAGATTAGGGTAACTCAATTTTAATGAAGGTTTATAATTTAGAATAATTTTTGGTTATGTTGTGTTAGTCTTTTTCGTCTATAATTAATGTTTTCAATTACAAAAATAATGGGTTTTTTCAAAGTATTATTATTCTTAAGCTTATCATTCAGAACCATAAAATTCTGCATTTTTGTACAGTTTTTTGTTTTGTTGGCGTTTTATACTGGAAAGCAGTTCTTTTAATAACAAATCACTGGATTTAAAAGAAAAGATAAGAAATTTGTTGTTTTCATCATGTTAAAAATATTTTTATTTAAAAATTCCATGAGAAAACAGAAATATTTGCTCGCGTATTTGTCTTCTAATGTGAACAAAAATTTGTAAACAAAATTTTACTTTACATTTCATATGTATGTTTAAAACATATTACTGTAATTTTAACAGTGATGTATTCAACAGGCTAGAAATCTGACAAAAAACAAAAATAAAATGTACTCTCATTTTTCCAAAAGCCTATTTTTATCGACGGACAAAGAAATTCCAACGTACCCTGGAAGAAACCACTTGTCGCTATATTAAAAGTAAGCACTTCTTAATTTAGAGGATGCCTCTCGTGCAGATTCGTATAGTGGCACTGGTAATTTCGACGGCGATACACGCGTACAAAAATAGTGCTGGTACGTTCTAAAATACCGGTGCTAAATATACTGGTAAAAATAAACTTCCACACGTGTAAAAACACGCATTAATATTCGCTGTTCGTCCAACCCAATGTTTCTACGCCATCGGTATAGAGATAGAGGGACAGCTAAAGTCAACTTGAAAGATAAAAGAAGACAAAGAAAGAGTCAAGAAATACATTATATATATTTTGTGGTGAGGAAAACATAGATCAATCTAGCTTTACGCTAAAAATTAATTTTTTCTTCACTTTCGCTCGTTTAAACACACGTTTTCTAAAAATTAAACCACTCCAGGAAAAGACTTTATGAACATGAAAATTATAACAAAATCAATACAATGATAACTACAAATTTTCAATACAGTATCATAAAAAATGAATGTTTATAAAGAATGAAATATTCTGTCTTCAATTATTTAGTACCAAATTAATAAAATGACTCCTAGGGCTGACAGTAAACTTTTGTTTTCTGTTTAAATATTTGATATATAAATATTAGAGAGAATTGCATTATTATAAATAACAGATAAAAATTATATATGTGAATCATTATTATAGAATCAGACGCAAATTCCTTTTGGTTAAATAATTTTTGGGAAAGACTGGGTGACGTTGGTTTCTGGTAAATTCAGTTGTAAATTGAGACTTGGTGGCCTAGATTCTTAATCTGATCAATCTTCGATAAAAATTTTTCACATGAGTACAACCCAGAAATCAGAAATAAAACCTTTGTCAACGTATTTCACATTTATATCTCGATTCGTCATTTAAATTTAATGAGCTTGATTCTATAAAATTACGACTTTATTCAGGTAGAAATTGTTTTATCACGATCTGTCACGATCTTCGGTTCTGTTCTAAAAAACATGATATTTAAAGATTTCTCAAGAGAAAAAAGTAAAAATACTCATTGTACATCATCAGAAATAAAAATCAGAGTGTCTATACGATGGATGATTTTAAGTTTCCGTTCATTTCCAGGCTCTTTCCCAGTCATTTGTTAATTTTTACCGGCCAATTTAAAAGAGTTTCAGAGATTTAATGTATTCAAACAATTTTTAAAGATTAAAAGAGATTTATTATAATTACTTAAAAAACTTGAAAAGACTTCTTATTTGGAGCAGGGAATTTTGGAATAGAAATATAATTCTAATTTGAGACCGGGCATTACAGTAAAGAATTATAATTTCGATTTTGAGACACTGAATTTTCTAAAAGAATCATATCTCTCAGCTGGGACAGGGAATGAATAAAAGAAATATAAAAAATTTACATTAGGAATTACAATTATCCTGACTTAGAACAGTAAATTTTCTAAAATAATAATAATTCTAAGTTACGATATATAATATAATATAATTTTGAGTTAGGGCTTTTGTTTTAGGTTTACTAGAGAACATTAAATTATGTTGAGAGTTATAATTTTAACTTTAAGATAGGGGTTTCCGTAAAGAATTATAATTTAAGTTTGAACAGGGAATATTTGGCAGGGAATTGAAATTAAAATAATTATTCTAATTTAGAGGAAGTGAACTAAAAAAATGGTAATTCTTATGACCAAAAATTATCTGATGTTCTAACTCGGAATTATAAAATTTTTCCAAAATTCTGTTTCTAATCAGAAATGTTTTAGACCTTTTAAAATGTTCATAAATCTTTTGAAATATATTAAAATCGTTTGAGTTTTTTCAAACATTTTGATGTTCTTTCAATTGGCCCGGAGAAAGCCGGGAAATGACCTGGAACTTAAAATCATCCATCGAGTAAACACCCTGATTTTTTGTATGATGATGTGCCATGAGTATAGATGTACTTGTCTCTCTTGAGAAAACTCTAAATATAGGTTTTTAAATATTAATTTTTTTTTATTGATTGCTACTGAATCTATATTTAAAAAACTTATTAATCTAATAACAGAACAGAAGATCGTGACAGATCGCGATAAGACATTTTCTACCAGTATAAAGCTGTAATTTTAGAACCAAGCATATCAAATTTAAATTATAAATCGATATCTGATTGTGGAATACTTTGACAAAGGTTTTATTTCTGACTGCAGGCTTGACTTTTTGTGAATCATTGTTTTCGAAGATTGATCAGATTAAGAATCTAGGCCATTAAGAGTCAATTTACAACTGAATTTACGACAACCCAATTTAACCCACTCTTTCCAAAAAAAGTATTTAATTAAAACAAATTTGCGTATTTATAATAATGCAATTACCTCACATATTTTTACAATAAATATGTATTTAAAGATAAACAAATTTCATTTTCAGCCCCAAGCGTCATTTTGTAAGTTCCGTGCAAAGTAAATGAAAAAATATATTCTTTAATGATACAAATATCATTAAAAAGTCATTTAACATTATTTAAAAGTGTAAAATTTAAAAAAAGATTGTTTCATCCTTTTTACATGTAAAAATAAATACTTCTCCTTTCCTTTCCCCACCGAGTGAGTCACGCCTACCCCGAAAGGGAAATAGCTTAATGGTGTAATCATAATAATACCCGATTTCCCCCGTTTTCGTGAAAAATTACCGTATTTTCCTCTTTTGGAACCAAAAGTGGGTTCTAATTGAAACTTCAGTTTTTTCTGTGAAATTTAATTCAGAAACCAAACAGAAGACATTAACCAATTTGAATATTTTTAAAGAGACTACTTTTTCACCCCTAGTTCTTCACATTTTAAATAAATAATACAAATTGTTATTCTAACACGTAAGATATAAGGTTAAAATACTTTTACCGTATTTCATACGAGAAATGTGCTTTAATTTTTTAATAAAAATCAGTCTGCTTGACTACTATAAAATTTAGTCTTTCACGGAAACTTCGCTTCAGGACATTTGAAATTCTACTTGACGTTCTTCAATTCAATGTAAAAATAGTATAAGTTGACCGTAATGTACAGTACTTTATCGATTTTGCCTATAATTTGTTCGCGTGACTGTCACACCATGGCGTATCATTTTGTCAGGGAGCATGCAAAAAATACCTGTTAAATTAGTCAATAAATTATGGATTATAAATTATAGATTCAAAGTACCATAAATTATAAAGAAGGAAAAAACGGGACACAGAAGACACATTGCCAATAGTAAATTTCCCATAATAATAAAACTAACAGAACTTATAAATTATTTTTATTGAATTATTAAAAGTTTTCTTACTATTATCATTATGCAAATATCTATCTCTTTATATGTGAGTTTTACAAGAAGGGAAACTTCACAAAGAAGTTCTCGAGTATAATTTATATTTACAGTTCCGGTTAGCTGTAACGCCTTATTTTGTCAACACGTGCTTGGATCTGACTATTAGAGAAAACACCGCTCAAATGGGGATATCTTTCAACTTACCCACCGCGTAGAAATGACTGCGATCAATATAGGCTCCCGAAATAAAGAGAGTCTAACGAATGGCCTTAAAGGAGGGGAAGCACAGGAGTAAACACTGCATAAATTACCGAAATTTATTTTTGGCCTTCCACTTGTCGGATGGTCCCGTTCACATGCTCCCTATACTCGGGATAGGTTGTAGATTATTTGCCCTGGCGCCATAAGGGGACGCAAAATAATTCTATTCGAACCGTTGCGCAAATCTTTTACTTTCGGAGGGGGTAGGGAGGCTGTAACATTATTTCTATATTTTTAAAACGTTTTCTTTTTTTTAGCTTCTATTGCTATCCGGTTGAGAACTTTCGAATATCCTGAGGGGAGCAGGGACTTTTTCACTAAATTTTGAAACTGTTTCAAAATAAAGGGTTCAGATCACTTGATAAGTGCTATGTGATAAATGACTTTAGAAAAATTCACGTACGTTACGCTGCCATTGCGGTAATGGCAGACCTAATAGTTTTTGCGCTAGGCGCTGTAATGGACAGACAGCCATTTTATCGATTGGCATAAATCTTTTCAACGAAACCCTACAAAAAATTGGCAAAAAATGCCTACAGCCTTAATCAAGCCTGGACTGTTCGCTTACAATCTCGGAGCGGTACAGTCTGATCTAACTAACTATAGTTAGTTAGTTAGATCTACAGAACTACAGAAGATCAGATCTACAGAACTTCAGAACTTCAGATCTTCAGATCTACAGAACTGCAGTTAGTTGAAAGACTCTCACGTCGCGGTCCATGCAACGTGCCTGGATTTTTTAAAAGTCATTTTTCTCAAGAATTACCGAAAAGCGCATTTTATTACTTAAACATATTTAAAGTTTGGTTAATTACCTATTACTGAAAGCAGTATGAATCCAAACAAAATTTTCAAGAAATAAAATATATATTAATGATTTCCAAGATCATACAATAAATCAATACTTTAGGTCCGACAAGAGTAATATCTAACAAGTGATTAATTGATTTAAGGGTTATATATAGATAGGTTTCTAAGTGAGACTTAGTCTATTCTAAGAGCAATTTCGCGTATGCCACTGGACGAGTTCTCTCGTCGACGGTGACGAAAAAATCAAAAAGCGAAAGTACCCTGGCGCCGAGTTAGAGGCGCCGTTTCCTGACTTAGAATCGACAATACCAAAGGATGGAGGCGTTGCCAATGGCGATCTGGACACCGTATGTTATGTAACTTAATAGCATATCATGCTCCTCCAAACTGACATGTCTATCTATTCGGTCTTTGGGATGTTGAATATGGTTTAATGACCGGTTAAAATCTATTTCCACTTTATTAAAAGCCCAGGAAAGCAGAGGGACCATTTTTATTACAGCTTAGTCGTTATGTTCTCGAAATAAGAATTTTTTGCCAAAATGAGAATACTACAAGCATTTGAAGTCTCTGGTGTCTTATTTTGGTTTCTACTCAGAACAACACCAAATCGGCGTATTTTTGAAGATCGGTGTTTTTCTGTGAGTGATTAATACTTTCTCATTGCAGTATTGTCATAACTTGTGCAGTCAACATTTAAATGTGCTTAAACAAATTTATTTCATTGTTCAGGCTTATCAATATTTATTTTTGTTTAAAATTAAAATGTCCAGGCAGAAAGGAACGGTTTTCTTGTGAGAAAGAAGAGTTTGGTTTTGAAACGAAATATTGACGTAATTTAAAATCTAATAATTTTTATCAAAAACATCTACAATGCAAAAAGTTGGACAAGTGCAATAAATGTAGTCGTGAAACCAAAGTTGGCTAAGTATAATAAAAAGATAATAATTAACATTAGTTCATAACGAGTGTAATTTTTTAAAAATATTTCTGCTACATTTTCTGCTTAAATTAAAATTCTAAAACATTTAAAAAATTTATTTTTCAGTATTCGTAATCAATTAATTTTAATTATTTTTTTTTCATTTTATTTGGCCAACTTTAATTTCACAACTAGAAAATGGTGGTGTGCATGTCCAGTTAAAATTTGGTGTCAATCGATCTGATAGATTTTCCTATGGCCACTAATAAACGTGAAAAATTCTAATTTTTATAGTTTTCCAGAGTAAAAACGTTACAGTTTTTACCTTATCAAGCTCGAATTTTCACAAAATTCATATAATTTTTGCATTGTACGGCTCTTAATCAAGTCTCATTGAAATCGGTTAAGAGTCTGGCAATGAGAATTTTCAGTCTCATACACTGTTAAAAATGTTTGCAATTTTAATGTACATTTACTATACATTTGTATAGTTAATCTAAGAACTCGGTTTATGAAATAGTTATTAAGAGGCTGCATAGTTAATTTAATATACATGTATATTGATCAATTCTTAGAAGAGCCAGGTAATTTCACTTTACACAAATTAAAAATAATTTTTGCAGTAATGTTTGGTTCGAAATAATAAAGCATTATTTTTGTTTCTAGTTGAACATAAGTTATACTAGGTTTCAAGTGGATAAGTTCAATTAAGTTCAATTAAATACATAATCAAGACACCTAACCTAAAAGCAGCAGTACTGACGTAAAAATGCTGACATTGGCAGTGAATTTTGATGAAAACCCCACCCGTACGTTGCACTTTAATTATAAATAAGAATTTAGTCAATGAATTGCAGTTTATTATTTTAGTTTTAAATATTTGACTAGATTTAAATACATCAAAGAACTTTCAACTTTCATGCACTCTATTTTACTATACATGTATATTATTTTACAATATAATGGTACGAGGGTAGTTCAATAAGTCCTTAGAATGACCAACAGATGGCGCGCGAATCGCTCCAAATCATCTGTTTTCAGTCAGCACCACTCCCGACTAG
>NC_046662.1:85426610-85435148 GCF_010883055.1 Belonocnema kinseyi | reverse complement strand
AGAGCTCCAAGGAGATTATGTTGAAAAATAAAAAAAAATGTACCCAAAAAAAATTGTTTTTATACTTCATTCTAAGGACTTATTGAACTACCCTCGTATATTAAATTTATTACACGTATATGCATATTGCTTCCATTACATTTATAGTAAAATCGCTATAGAAATTTCTAACAGTGTATTTATTCCTATGAGCGTAGTTGCACATTTGGGCATCTAGGCGAAATTATCATTTTGAGATTGAATTTTGGCTCATTTGAAGGGTTGTGGAGTGCTGAACCGCGCTGTCATCCACCTGAACGCCTGTCAAAGTAATTATCCCCTTTGCGATATTCGACTAACTAATTGTTAATAAGCAAACTAATAGAAATAATATTTGCCTAATTTTTAACTTTCTTTTATTTACCAGTGCGTACTAGTCACTTAGAATAAAATCATAACTTCCTCATGCAACTTGCAAATCTTAGGTTAGTCGTGGCCGTCGACATTTAAATTAAAGCCCGACTTTTACATCCCGGCTTTCGTAGTTTGAATGTCATGTCGGTTTCGACTAACCTAAGATTTGAAAATGATACTACACCAAGTACAATTTTTATTTTAAGACACTAATAGTCACTGGTACATGGGAGGAAATTAAAAGTTAGATAATTATTATTATAACTTGCCAACTTATCAACATCTATTTCACCCAAATAACGCCCGACATAATCATTTTGACAGGTGACTGACATTTGTAGACGAAGCTTCACGTTGCTCTGGATAAGAAAAAACAGTCTCTAAATAATGCTGTTCCCCTAGATTCTCATAATGAATCTGGGTGACTCGAATTTATTGCAACTCAATTGAACATCGATTTTAATGTACATTGGAGGATCGGCGATTTTTTGTGTGAGCGCTGAATCTTAAGCCTGGCAAGGAAAAAAGTTTGCTGAACCTTGTGAGTACGGGTGTAACTTGTCCAGAAGTACTATAAGTCAGGGGGGTATGCGCAAGAAAGAGAAACTTCTGGAAGATTCACAAGGTACTGCAAGTCTAATCGTTAGATTGATTAAACGAAATATTTACAGTGTATTTGTGTCGATTGGTAGAGGATTTATCTTGTTGATCGGTCGCTTAAAGCTAGATGTCTTCGTTTTATGGTCACAACTCAAGTGTACCCATTTTTCCCTGGATGGCCATCCAGGATTCGACCGTTACGGCCACTTGGACGGCGGATAACTCTCGTCTATAACGAGAGCCAAGGAACCTTTCTGCAGAGATGTTGAAGGTTCTTTCCACTTGTAGATGGTTTGGTAACGTTGCAAGCGTTCTTTGGACCACTTGGTCCAGAAGCCATCCAGCATCTGGCTCAGGAATAACAGTTAGTGGACCTCCGATCAATAACTGCCTTGATGTGAGAACTCCGAGGTCGTCTGGTTCCTCAGTAAGAGGACAGAGCGGTCTGGAATTGAGCGCAGCTTCAATTTGCGACAGAGAGGTGTTTATCTCTTTATATATAAGGAGATTGTCCCCGATCACTCGCCGGAGGTGATATTTAAGTGATTTTACTCAAGCTGCCCATTTTCTACCAAAGTGAAGAGCCGCTGCCTGGTGGATTGAAGAGCCATTGCGTTTCGTCGTTGGCCAATAGTGCTGACAGTTTTCCAAGCTTTTTCGAAGATGAGAATAGAGCTCGGAATTGCGAGTCAGCACCCTTTAGGCTGATCCCGAAGTCGCTGCGTAGGGTAACACAGATGTCACGCCTTATACTGAATCTAATATAGGCTGCGATAAAGGCATCTTCTGTGTATTCGGTGACCAATTCCAGATCGATCGCTTATGTCGAATGGCAGACGAATAAAGCGATTTAAACCTTGTAAGTGCGAGCCGCACGCCATGTCTAAGTTTTGATCATAATAGGTCCAGCATAACGAATGCCAGGGTAAAGAAATGGACGTGAAGGTGCGATGAGATTAGCAGGTACTGTGTCATTAGCTTTTGAGCTCGCTTTTTTCGAAAGCTCACGCACCTGATGCATTTCCAGATGAATGATCTAACTGGAGCTCGTCCGCCAAGAATCCAAAAGTCATTTCTGATGAGTGACAAAGTATCCTGAGTTCCTCCATGTAATGATCGCTGATGAGCATCTGAGATAATTAGCTGAGTAAAAGGATACTCTCTTGGCAGAATGAACGGATGTTTAGAATTCCATAGAAGATTTGATGCTTGAAGCCTTCCTCCTAGTCGCCCTCCTAATCACCCTTTTCCATCAGCTTGTATTCCTTGCCGAAAGAATTCAGTTGAATTTCTCCTACCAAAAAAAATTTTATTCTTCGAATTCTTGGGTTATTATAGGAGCCTTAGACAGTGATTTCGTTTTTTTCCTAAAAAGGAGACTGAATCGCTTGCAAAGAGCTGTAAGCCGCAGGAGTGGAGTCAAAGTCGAGTATTTGTCGAGTAGATCCCAATAGGTACTAGGAGAATTTGTAGTAACAGCAGTTGCTTTGACAGGACGTTCTTCAAGATTTTCCATAACAGATGGAGCTTCGAACTTGTTGGGCCATGATGAAGATGGTTTCCTTCGTCAATCCGGACCAGTATACTAGATATGATGTTGAGAAAGTAGAGTAGGAGCCAATCCTCGAGTAGCACAATCCGCAGGGTTTTCTTTACCTGGTATGTAATGCCATTTTGCTATGGGAAGAGTTTCTTCAATTGAGCAAGCACGATTGTGAAGGAGCTCTTTCCGTCGAGATGGGTGATTGTTGGTCTAGGTGTAGACGATGGAAGCATTTGTTCAAAGGTGAACTGGAACTTTATCAGCATTTAAAACTTGTATAGTGAAGAGAACAACAGCTATAGCTTGTTGCGATGCGTTACAAAAATCATGAATCTCAAAGGAATTCCAAGATGACCCTCTAAACCATCGAGAAATTATACCAATTTAAATTCTGGAAGTTGCTGAATAAGCATGATGCATTTTTCAGACTGCAGAGTAAGTAAAGGATCATCCCAGTCAAATTTAATACTAGAGGTTCGAAGAGACCAGCGATTGTAGAGAGAGTTATTCGTTTGGTTATTTTCTTCATTTGTGGAATTACCCAAGTGAAGTGGAATGTATCAGAAGTTGGATTCCAACCCATTCCCAGAGCGTGGACAGATTCGTCTTGATCAATTGGTATATAGGTTGGGAAATCTTGCTTTTCTGTAGCTACACCTCTAAGAATTTCTGTATTGTTGCTTATCCATTTCTGAAGAGAACAACCGCCCACTAAGCACAAGCGATTCATCTGTTCAACCGTGTTGTGGGTTTGTTCGATGGAATCAGCTCCTCCGAAAACATCCACGTATCTTACCTTTACTTAAAGGGGCTGTATCGAATGGAAACCTCGAGCCTTCATATTCGAGTAGCTGCTGCATGGTACGAAGGGCAAGATACGGGGCACATGCTAAGCCATATGTTACTGTAGTCAGCTGGTATGAGCCCGGATGTACCTTAATTTGCCGGTACATTTTTTCAATGACTGAAGAGAAAATATAGGGAAACTGGCGAAACCAGATCAAGAAATCGATAAGTTCAGTCTGAAGTTTAATTTCTGTATGTAGAATATCATTGAGTGAGATACCAGTGGAAGTAATTTTGGAAGCATTGAACACTACTCGGAGCTTTCTTGTCAGACTGCTGGAACGAAGTACCCCTTGATGAGGAAGGTAGAAGTCTTAACTTGGTTTAAGACTTCCAACTGGAACTTGCTTCATGTGATTCAAAGTTTCATACTCACTTAAAAAATCTGAATAGGCTTTCTGAAGAGATGAATCAGCTTGAAGCTTCTTTGATAACCTTGAGAATATTTTCAAAGCAGCCGATTTTGAGTCACCAAGCTGATCAGTAGATTTCTTAAATGGGATTCTGACGCTGTAGCGACCTATATCATCTCGAAAGTGTATAGTTCTAAAATGAACCTCACACTCTTGATCTTCAGATGACAAAAATTTCTTCCTGTAGTTGAAATTTCATCTAGTTTCCAGAACTTCTGAAGAAGTTCTTCATTGGAGACGTAGTATTCTTGTAATTCAGAGGATGATGAACAAAGTGTTGCTGGAGCAAGGAGTATCCATCCAAAAATGGTCCCAAAAATCCATCCAAAAATGGATAATTTGACCATAATAGTCAGTTCCGAGGATCACATCAATCTGTTTAGACGACTGAAAGTCAGGATCGGCCAGCTGAAGACCTTCTAAATGTGGTCAATTTACTTTTACACGTGCAGTACAGGAAAAATCTTTTGCAAGTTTTGTAAGAATGTAAGCGGTGATCACGCACTCTGCAGAGGACTCGAAGTAGAATTTCAACGTAACTGAAATTATACCACTTGTTCATCCAGCTTTCGCTGCTCCGAATTCTTTCAGCTGCAGCGATTTTGATAGTCTTGGCAAGCGAACACGTTGAGCTAGTCTCTCCGTGAGAAAAGATATTTGAGAAACCAGATATATGAATGATCTGACTTTCATTTGCCCACCCTTGTCGGAATTGACGGTGAGTTGAACCATAGTCTGAAGTGTATGGGACGTTGATGAGGTTTGATGTATGGCAGCACAGTTAGTTTGAATTCCTGGAGTTGACGTCGATGGATCTGACTAGCCGGATTCTCCTGCTTTATGAATTAGGAATTGTGTTTCTTGCCACATTTATTGCAACGCCTCGTAGACAGACAGGCTGTTGATCGATGCTGACCGAGACAGTTGTGGCACATATTCTTCTTTTAAACAATTTCAAAACGACTTTGAACTGTCATATTCATATACTTTGGACAACTTGTAACATAATGCTCAGACGAATAAAGGAAGCATTTGCCAGCGGTAGTCTGATTAACAACGTGATTAGCCTTGAATGATTTTTGATTAGACTAAGAGGTAGGTCTCTGTGATTTTTTTACGACTTGAAGACTCAGCAGTCTCGTTATCAAAAATTCGTTGAGTTGTTTCCATGTTGGAGGCTCTTTAAACTTCCCAGGTGATGCTCCCAAGCCAATCCAATTCAACTGTTGATTCATTGGTCATTCTTTGAATTGTTAATAAATAATGTAGCGCTGAATTAACCAAGAATCGTTTATTTTCATCAAAAGAAACTAAAGCATCCCATGCCTTTTAGAAATTATCGGTCGTCAGTGCTGTGTTCTTCAGCAGCTGAGTGGCAGTTTTCTTTAGACTTTGTTTAAGGTAATGTAATGTTCAGATTGGTGACAGATTGGAATTTGAGACTACTATTGAATCGAAAAGGTCCTTGAATTGAAGCCAGTCGGAAGGAAATCCATCAAACGTTGGAAGATTGAGCTACAGAAGGCGTGGACCGTATCCCTTGAGATCCAGATTGAATGGAAAGTGATCTCATTTTGTTACTTTGAATGCGTTCATGTAAAGAGCTCATCTTCTCGAGCGCTTCGAGATAGGCTTTGTGCGTTGCATTGTACAGATTTTCCTTAAAATAGGATTTTTCTATCAGGCGTTGCTTTTCCTGTGCTTCCAATTGTCTCATTGCGATTCTGATAGCATCATGTTTCAATGAGAACTTGGACCATGATTCCTTGAGAGCATTCCGACGAGTTTTAACTCGGTGTGAAGAAACGTTCGAAATACCGACACTCATTAAGTTGTCCGTTGCACTCGCGATAATCTCTATGTGAGAAATTTTCTTATCGATGCGGTTTTCTATGTGACTCACTCGCATCTTGAGGTCCAAAAACTCTTAAATCTCATTTAAGAACAGACACACTAAACTGGCACTGTTGAACGAAATCGTTAAAAAACTTTTTCACATTCAAATATTTTTTTTATCGATTAAAACAATAATTCGCAAACAATACTAAATCAGTTGAGAACGCAACACGATAACAGAAAAACTAAATTATTACATTTGTTAATTTGATATGAGTGTAATCACTTACAACTCTAATGGGAAATCTTAAAAATTCTCTAGCTCACAATTTTATTACATTTACTAATATTTGAAGAGCAGAACTTAGCAAAGAAAGAACGAGAATCCTAAGAAAAGGGACTTCTGGAGGATTCACAAGGTACCTTGTCGGCTGAGCGATTCATCTTAAGCATGACAAGGGGGAAATTTTGCTAGACCTTGTGAATGCGAGTGAACTCTGGTCCAGAAGCACTAATATTTAAGAGAGTATGCGTATCGACTAAATATTTGTACACTAAATAAGAAAAGACTCATTAAATTTAAGCAGAAAAATAGCTTAAAGAAGTAATCAAAAATTTAAGACACTTGTATAATATTGTTACGATACAACAAACGAAAAGAATCTTTGGTGCTTTGTTAACGATCTTTGGTTTACGATAAGAGAATGCTCAGAAATCGATACGGATCGAAAGCCGAGGGAAAACTGACCCACAGCGAAGGGCGCAACTGGGTCGATAGAGGGTTCCAGCATTTTCCCAAAGAGAGTGAGCGAGAGGACCCAAAAAAGAGATTGATATGAAGAGGCGCCGACGGAGAAGAACAGAGCGCGATGGCGAGTAAATGTGACGCAGTGACAAACTGCAACGTAGTTATCAGAGACTACTCACGAAGTTCAGAACTTAAAGAAATGTCTGACTGTCTCCTTTCCCCTTCATGTCTCTATCGCTAAGTCTAATTGCTTAATTTAACAATTGGCCTTTTGATAGTCTCTCTGATTTTGTGAAAATGAGATTTTCTGTAAGACAGAATCATAACCCTGAAAAAATATTAAAAGTGTCTATTTTCTTGACATTTTTTAAGAAAAATCTCTCTATGTGGAATCAAATTGATATGATACATATGATGAAACGAAGTAAAAAAACGTTTAATAAATTGATGGTTGCCGAAATAAAGAAGAAAAAGTGACATTATATCTTATCTAGGAATAGAGAACTTGCATGATAACAATTAAAAAAAAGAAGATGTTCAAAAAAGGAAGACGGCACCGATTTTATTATTTTATAACAATAACTGAAACATTTTTTAATTTATATATACAATTATTTTTGACTATCTAATTTTTAAATCCCACCATATACTCTCCCACTTTTTTGTACGTCAAAATCAGCACGAATAAGTACACCCATAGTACTATGCAGCAGTATTGTTATTAATTAATAGCAACTTAAAGTTCCAGAACATCAGAATCTTTGACTTTAAATTTCTTTGAATTTTAAATTATAAAATTTCGAAAATTATAATCAGGAAATATTTATCTTCTAACGTTTTGAAATGGTCCTATTTTCTAAATTTTAATTTGAAATCATGCAATTTCGAGGTTATCCAATACGAATTGAAATTTTTCAATTTTAAACGCTTTAAATTATAAATGATTCAATTTAACTCCTTTCTAATGTATTGCTCAAATTTTCAAAATTGTTATTAAAATGTTTCAATTTAATAGCCCTCCCTTCTGTAGCTTTTCTGATAATTGACGTCGCGCCGCAGGTTGGTGTAACAGGAGCTGCGCGGGGTGCGCGGAGTCTGCGGTTGTTACTCAGGCGAACACTCAGGCGTGAGCAAACAAAAGCGGAGCGGGCTACAATGAGTTCCGATCCACCGTCAGCCCAAATATCGGCGCTTTACAAGAGTTTCACTTTATTTATAATTTTAAGAAATAAAAATACATACTTGAGCGCGTGCTTCGTCCCTGTGCCCCCTGCTTAAGACCTAATACCTTTAATTCCGACTAATAAATAATAATAATAATAATAATAATAATAATAATAATAATAATATATAGTCCCAACCGAGTTGATACATAACTGCGAAGAAACGGGCCATGCGGCTAAAATAAAACTTTCATTGTTTATTAATGATGATTTATTTTTAATAATTCGTTCTGCGGCATACATATTGATACATTTTTAACAACTTTCTCCCGGAAGTTGTTTATTGCTCAAAATTCCCTCGACTCTCCATGAAGTTAAATATACGACTGCATTATTTATACAATGTCTCAGGTAAAACTTTACAACTTGCGTTTAACCCTCGGGCACTGGCGGGGTGACACTCTATGCCGCTTTTTGATAAAAATTATGATTATTCTCTAATGTGCGAAAGTACCGCTAGAACGCGCTCAGGTATCTTTCAAGCAACTATCATAATATGTCCCCGTACTCCTTTCTGCTTTCATTATGCTCTTATTTATTAGTCGTCAATGATCTCGTGAAGAGAAAATGTGCGCGCTCTCGGCACTAAATTTGTATGTAAGCAACATTGTATCACTTCAACCAAGTGCCACTCATGTCAAAATACTGAAGAGTCTGATGCCAATATGCAAATTTCTGACGAGAAAAAATAGAATTTGAGACAAAACTACAAATCAACATTCCTATTATGGAACAAGTAGTCGATTCCGTATGGGCGGCACTATATACCGCCCGCCGGTGATCTACTTCACCTAGTAGGCGCCAGTGCCCGAGGGTTAATCAAAAATGTTCATTACGGTATTTTTTCAAGAAAAAAACACATTTATTTCAAGAGAATGATAACAAATATTTTATTCAAAGTATGCGCCCTCGCTGGCTACACATTTTGTCCACCTC
>NC_046662.1:85411037-85426510 GCF_010883055.1 Belonocnema kinseyi | reverse complement strand
ACGCCAATTAGCACAAATGGTAAGTTCCGACAGTGCCTACAAGTGTGCCTACTGGCCGCTAAATGGCAATACCGGTTTCATATGTATACACCTGGTAGTTATTTACTCTGCCAGTCATGAAACCTCATCTGCCGTGATTTAGAAGAACACTGTTAACTGTAAATCGGATAAGTCACTTGGACGTAGTTAACGGTAGGCGGCTCAAGAGACTTATTACTCTAGGAGCCAGGGGTAGACCTGTATGCCCTCATAGGTCCTGTCGATTTCGATGTTGCATCTTATGTAGAATTTTCTGCTTATTCCGAAAATCGAGCGTGTTTCTTCGAGAAATGGGTCAATTTTGAGATAATCGCATTAACATTTTTTTAAATTAATCAAGTAGCCCGCTTACAATTTTATGATTCTTACTATTTTTCTTTCGCGCTCGTCTGGTGTATATGTTTACGAACAAAAAGTTCCTTAGCCAGATTTCGATCGCTTTAATTGTTAATGCAGAAGATGAACAATCAAAGACAAAAATGTCAGAGGAATTGAAATGCACCAATTTCTACGTAAATATTAATCCGAAGACAAAATGTTTGAAACAAAAGTGTTACTACTTGGCCAGGTGGAACTTTTTTTTAATATGTAAGTTTTCAATAAAAGTGAAAGATTTCGAAAATTCGACGATAATGTAGATGACAAAAATCTATACAAGGTATAAAGTGTCGTTTTTCTCGTAAAGAGTTGATTTTATCGAAAAATATCAAGTTACAAAACTTACTTTTTTGACTGAGCAATATAAATTTATCTAAAGCTCTTCATTCAAATTTATTTATTTACCAAGTTAATGCAAATAATTAAATACATGAACTTCATTCCATGATATCATTGGTAATTATAAGTGAAATCTTGCAACAAAAATTGGGCTAATAGTATGAAAAGGCAAAAAAATATTTGTTTTCTAAAATTACGGAAAAAGCAATTATTCTATAAACTAGGGGCAATTATAAATTGAGTCTCGATTTTAGCTTCTAACTCAGGTAGAAAGTTTTAATTAAGCTCAATAATTTCCATATATTTTTATTAATTAAATGGCTGTATTAACAACTTTGTAACATTTATACTTTATTTGTTACAGCGCTTTCTTTTTTTAAGTAAAAAGTAGGTAGAATTAATTACAGTATTTCAGCACCACTTTTGAAAGTGCATGATACGGCAATAAACGGCCCAAAAGTTTTCCCACTTTCAAAGGCGTCGGGACGTAGACAAACCATTTTGTGGGCCCCTGCCTTGGCTTGAATGGTTTGTCTACGACTTTACGGCCCGACGCCTTTGGCAGTTGAGAAAATTTGGGTCGTTTATTGCCGTATGATGCACTTTCAAAAAGGGTGCTCAAATACTGTAATAAATTCTACCTACTTTTTACTTAAAAAAAGAAAGCACTGTAACAAACAAAGTATAAATGTTACAAATTTGTTAACATAACAATTTAATTAATAAAAAGGTATGGAAATTATTGAGCTTAATTACAACTTTCTACCTCAGAAGCTGAGATCGAGACTCAATTTATAATTGCCCCTAGTTTATACAATAATTGTTTTTTCCGTAATCTTAGAAGACAAATATTTTTGTGCCTTTTCATACCTTTAACCCAATTTTTGTCGCAAGATTGCACTTATAATTGCCAATGATATCATGGAATAAAGTTCATGTATTCAAGTATTTGCATTAAATTGTTAAATAAATAAATTTGAATGAAGAGCTTCAGATAAATTTATAGTGCTCAGTCAAAATAGTAAGTTTTGTACCTTGATATTTCTCAATGAAATCAACTCTTTTCGAGAAACACGACACTTTATACCTTGTCTAGATTTTTTTCATCTATATTATCGTCGAATTTTCGAAATCTTTCACTATTATTGAAAACTTACATATTAAAAAAAGTTCCGCCTGGCAGAAGTTCCGCCTGGTCTACTTGAATAATTAAAAAAAAAAATTCAAATGCGATTATCTCAAAATTGACCCATTTCTCGAAGAAACACCCTCGATTTTCGGAATCAGCGGAAAATTCTATATAAGATGCAACATCGAAATGGGCAGGACCTACGACGGCATACAGGTCTACCCCTGGCTCCTAGAGTATATCCGAAATGCAGTTAACGGTGTTCTTCCCAATCACGGCAGTCATAAAGAATACATTCTATACATTTTATCAAAAGTGACTCCAAGAATTGGCTGAATCACGACGAGCAGAAGCAAAAAAAATGCTAAAAAATTTGTTATCTAGAAAACGGCGTTTTCAGGTTTACTTCGATCGAAAACGATAAAAGATACAACTTTTTTTACTAGAGAAAGAAGATAAGCAATGAAATTTCCTTTTATTAGAGACTGTTTTTACTATAAAACTACATTTTAAAATAATGGATTTAGTCGTAGTATGAAAAGGACAAACATAAACATTTTCTCCTTTCTATACGACGACTAAATCAATAGCTTCAAAATGTAGTTTTATAGTAATAGAAGTCTCATTTTTCATTTTTGATACGTCTCATTAGTTGTTTTTATTTTAAACAATGACGACGCCAAAAATGGAAAAATGTATAGTAAATTGTTTTTAAAAAAGAAATGGATAAATTTGACGTTGTTGATGTTGTGAAATTTCACTCCGAAATGATTATGCTTGTTTTGACTAAAACTAATCTAATTCAGGTACAAAGACCTTTTATTAAGTTACGAATATGTACCGAAACTGTGAGGAGGATTTTGAAAGGAGATTTTTTTCAATTGAATAAACATTGAGTTAAAACTTAATTTTCGACTCAAATGATTTTATTTGGTATGTGGACCGCAATACAGTATTAATTAATTAACACAATATTTCAACTTCATACCAAACAGTGGAGTTTTCTACAAAAATGTTGAATTTCCAAGCCGAAAATACAAATTTTCTACAAAGTTACTGAAATAATAATAAAAAATGAATACATGGAAAAATGCAAGAAGTATATAAATTGAACGAACGATGATGAAGTTGTAAATTTTCAATATTTTTATATTATTTCAAACCATTTTCAAATACTATACTTGAAGGGTTTTTTCACATAACCATGTTGGTGCCACTTTTCCAAAACACATTTTATTGGCTCCAAAATTGTCTAAAATTCCATCGCGCATTTATGGAAGACAAATTTTTATTTTAAAATGTTTAAAAATGCGC
This sequence comes from Belonocnema kinseyi, assembly GCF_010883055.1. Taxonomy (NCBI): domain Eukaryota; kingdom Metazoa; phylum Arthropoda; class Insecta; order Hymenoptera; family Cynipidae; genus Belonocnema; species Belonocnema kinseyi. The sequence continues at coordinate 85,423,311 of NC_046662.1, read as the reverse complement.
GATAAGTAACAAATTATAGCACCATTCCATTCAACAATTGTTAAATTAAACTTCTTCTTGAAAACTTATTTACTAGTTATACAATGATTCTATGAGATTTTTCTTTTTACATTTTACAAATAATTAGAATTGTAATGAGAAAAATCCGCTTATATTTTATTACATTAATTTTAATATTTAAATTTTTAAGCACGCATTTTTTGCTTTCCTAAAATGTTTTCTTGTGTTTACTTGCATGCTTTTACTAAAATCCGTTTATTTATATCTATCTTCTTTAAATTTTGTTTGATAATTAGGATACTATAATAGTGCAAATTTTGATGTATGCTTATCTAACTCCTCAAAGTTCTCTTAAGTCAACAAGACACTGAATTACACTTCAAAAGCACTGCTGTGTTTTGTCTTGAAAAAAGAAAAGAAAGTATTAAAAAAATTATTAAATTATTTTTCCCTAGCAATCCCTTGCTAATTATTGAATTAGACAGTTAGTACTACTAAGCAGATTAGTAGGAGACCCTTACTTATTTATTTAGTAACATAAATCTTACAATTTCATTTGGTAGAAAGTAATGAAATTCCTCATTTAGCACACAATGCTATTAATTGTATTATTAAAATTTCTTTTCATTCAAATTTAAAGAGTACGTTTGTTTAGGTACAAATTAAAAAGGCATCTTTAAATTGTGCAGAAAAATAACGTGGTCGGAAAAAGATTCGGGAATTTCAAATTTCCTAATCACTAGACACCCTGCTTCGTAATTGGAAACTTTTATAATTAACTTTTTTGTTTGTTTCAGGTGAGTGTTCATTGAGTTCGATTTTTCAACTAAAATCGATCAAGATGGTTGGATGCAGAAGGCAGAAAACGAGGTATGGAACTAAAAATATCGTCGATACATCATCTCATATCGAGCGGTTGTCTATAAATAGGCAGGGTGTAACAGTGTAAACTCAGTCCGCTTGAGAGACTAAGTTGCACTTGTTCGCTCGTCCTATAATATCCCTGTCGCTAAACTGCACATACATCTTTAACACTGTGAATGGCGCTTATTTCGAACCAAGGGAGAAAATTGCAGTAAACAAATAGGTTCTATTTTTATCACACGGCAGAAAAAGGCCTCGCAAAATATCTACCAAGGTTAAAGATATACATTAAAGATTACCTAGGTTATCTATAGGTTTCATGTTTACTCAGAGAAAGGAAATAAAAATAGGACTTTAGAGCCTTTAGACTGTCTGAAAATAACCCTGAAAATAAATATTGTATCCGAAAGTAACATTTTTCCTTTTAAAACTTTTCATGATGAATAATTTGTGAAACAATAGCAAAACTTTTATGAGAAACTAGATATACCCGGATTTCCCGCTAATCTGTGTTGTTTTTCTCTTTTCATTATCTTCTTTTTTAATTTTTATCATTCAAGTGCTCTATTCCTAGATAAAACATATCACAATTTTATCTCCTTCATGTCGTCATCCTACAATTCCCTACGATGTTTCAACACATAAAATCCTCTAGTTGAATTAGAGAGTAATATAAATCATTGCACTTCTCTTTAAAGCATAACAATAAAAAACTCTCAAATAGGGGAGTATTTCATACCCTAAAAGGCAACTTTTTCATATAGCACTCCATCTAAAAAAAGTTTCTATTTTTGACCCACTTTAATGAACATGTATGATTTTTAATAAAAAAAAATCAGCCCGTTGTGCAGGCACATGTTCATCGCGCGCTACGCGCGTGGCTCGCTTCGCTCGCGGGTTCCAGAGCAACAAGGTTACGCGTTTGTTGGTTCTCGCGTTTTGTGCTTACTCCACATTTGTGCACAGAACTTTTAAAATTAAAGGTCAAGTATCGGCAACTGTCAGTTGTTGATTGTGAATTCTCTTTGAATTCACCGTATGCGAATTTTCTGTACCTCGGGCTGGGATTGCGTATTCAGATGTGTCCAAATAAAGTAGAATTTTATTAATAAAGATTGCTTTAATATTTTTCCTTATTTGGCATTAAATTTTTTTTTATTTCATCCAATCCTTTTCGTTAGACATTTGTCTAAATGGGAAACAAATAAATCCAGTAGGAATAAACTTTTCCCAAGTTTAAGTCCAATCGATTTTTTGGGTATATGAAATCCCTATTCCTTTTGTTATTTTATTACGCCATTACAATCGCATTGATCGACAGGGTTGATGCTAAGCCGGCAAAAACGTGAGGGGTGATGGACAATGCGTGACCTTGATACTATTTCTGGCTCGAAGCTTAACGATTTGTTGAAGAAAATTTTCTTCGTGCTACCCTGTTTTATTTTAATATTACATTCATTATTTGCTTCCAAATTTAAGAAAAATTACTTGAAACATTTAACATTATTTTTGTTTGTAAGTGTTACATTTTTTATTAATCTTGCTGTAATATTTATTTAGCGCGCACAATGAAAGTGATGAGATCAGCAAATGAAGATAGCTCGTTAATTTCCGAGAATTCATAAAACAAAGGGCCGCCGATAAGAGCATTTCCGGAAGTGGTATGCTTCATCTCACTATTCCATGATACCATGAATCAGCATTCTTTTAAGTCTCCTTTGATGTTGATAATAATTAGTCATTTTTTCCGTTGCAATATCGAATATTATTTTACTTTTCTCCACCTGCATGGTATTCTTATAATACTGTAACAGTTTTAAATAAACTTGGTAACGACCATGTACCAGATACCTTCAAAAATTAGATCAATTTTTTATGAAAAAACAACTAGAACCGTGCTCTTGAACGAGAGAAAATAATTAACAGATATAAGAGTACCACCGTTTTTGTTTCGCAATTAGAAAAAACAATGAACGAAGTAGTCAATATCGCGCGGAGAGATTTGAATAATTCAGTCTTAAAAAATAAACTTCAATTAGCGAAATAAACCACGAGGCACGTGAATGACATTATGAAAATTATGGTTTCCTCGAAAGACTAATTCGCATTTTATGCATTAGGAAGATAAGAAAACGAACTAGCGATAACGTCATGGACGCAAAAAAGTACTATTATAACGTATTCTATTTTTAAATATTTATCAAGCTGACGGGAATTACGCCTTGAGAGTTTGCTGATGGTTTATGTTTTTTAGTTACGCTATTCTGTTTTAACAGAAACAAAGTATAAATTCGCAATGACAGACGATATATATTTACATATTTCCTACCATTTTAATTTATCATCCTACTAAATGGTGATATATTTTACAACACTGAAGTTATAAATCGCAAAAATATAGTAAACAATTTCCGTATAAGTTAATACCTGTCACAAATAGGTAAATTTTTTGATAGGGTGGCCGCTTTACAGAGAAAATTCAGGTATTTTGAAAAAAATTGAAAACTCAGGAAATTTCTGTAAGAAGTACTTTCAGTAACTGTCAAGAATAATCAGGATTGCCACACAGTCACTTTGAGTCACTTTTTTTTATCTAAAATTACTTTTTAGACACTTTTTAACGATAAAGTCACTATAGTCATTATTTAAAATGAAAAAATTACTTTAATCATTTTTCTTTTAATAAGTTAACCAACGGGGTTTCCAGAAAATTCAGAAATAGCTATAGAATCTATTTCTGAATTTTCTTGAATTCTTTTAAAATATTTCAGGGTATTTTAACGTATTCCAAAGAACTTTTAATAGAATTCAGTCATTTGAAGAGATTGCAGAGAATTTTATAAATTGTATGTTATTTTTAAAAAATCCGAGAAAATGTTAATAGACTTCAATAACTTAAAGTGATTTCAAAAGAATTTAAAACGAATTTTGGGTATTTTTTAAACTAATGAATTTACAATAATTACATTTTTTTCAAACAAGACAATTTTTCTTGGATTATGAAAACATTGTATCGTCCGTAGTCATAACGATATTTTATTGTTCTTCTTTATTCACAATGTGTCCCCTAAGGGTCTTTACCAGATTTTTCTTTATCAGATCTTTACCAAATTCTCTTGCCAGGTTCATTTATCTTTCATTTCTCTTCTACATCCTTCCCATACATGCTCCCATGTTTCCTCTTCCCATTCACAGATTTCACACTTTCTGTTCTCTTTCTTTTCCCAATGTATCCTTTTTCTTACATCGTTTCCCAACCTAAATGTTGCTATTCTTGTCCACCTTCTCTCTCGCCATGCCTTTTCTAAATACTTTGACTCCTTCTTTTTTTATCTTATACCATTTATTATATTTTGAATGCTCAATTATCCCCCATCTGTGTATTAAATGTCTTTCCCTCTACTTTTTTTTCAATTCTTAACAGTTTACCCCAGTCCCGCCTTCTATATATCTAGCATTAAATAAATCCCTCCTGCTTCTTCCTATCTCGTTAATTCTATCGCCCTTCCTCTCCTTTCTTCTACCTACATCAAACACTTTCTCACTAATTCCCCTCCCTATCCCTTCATTAGCTTCGTCTCAAATTTCCATACCCTCTTTCCTGCTCTAGTGCTTAATTTATCCCTTTGCGCTTCTTCTCTCACCATATATCCTGGCGGCCTCCAGTCTACCCCTAACGTCCGCTTTATACACTTTTCTTGTAAACTATTACAACTGCTGCTTATTTACGCCTGCTGCTTATTTATCCTTACACTTATATGATCTGTATGATCTTCATTTGTTTGCAAGGTATATCTGAGATATTAAAAATCTTTTACTTCTTCTAACGGTTTTCCTTTCCATCTCCGCATCGATTCTGGATTTCTTCCTCCTCCTTTTCTAAACCTCATTACCTTGTCTTTTCTACATTTAAATGTGACTTTTTCCCAACTAAGTATTTCTCTAATCCTGTAATTAAGCTCAACATTTCTTCTTCATCCTCTGCCATCAAAACTATATCGTCCGCGTATTCCAGTGTATATATCGTTTCGTTTCCCCTCCTGACTCCTCCCCGCACTTTCCTCTTTATGTATGCTTTCAAATCTGATATTAATATAATAAATAAAAGTGTGTTCAGAGGACAGGCTTGCCTTACTCCTTACACCAACCAGAAGCTATCTCCTACTTGCTCTCCTACCTTTACCCTGCTTTTTGCCTCCCTAAATATTTTTGATACGCCGCCTTTTCAGGTAGTTCACTTACACGAAATTCGTCCAAAAGTTTAAATTCAGGCCGATCAAAAACGCCATTACGTTTCTCTTAACCTTTCGTCAAAAAGTTTGATTTGGTTCGTAAACTCTCGTTCTAGTTAGAAAGAAACTTATAATATACGAATACATCGCATACTAGTTAAGCAATGAGCGTGGCAACACTGCACTCAGTTTAATGGCTATGGCTAGCTACTTGCGCACGTGGATTTGACAAATGCCTTTATCGGCAAGGCAAACAGTGTTGCCAAATCGTCAGTACTTCCCTGCGATATATTTCTCGCGTGAATAAAAATATTATTCTTTGGACAGTTATGTCTCTTATACTAAACTCAAGAAAAAATTGCAATTTTTGTAAAATTTGTGTTTTATCTTCTTCTATACATCTCTAATTTCTAATCTAAATGGTAAGAACTATTTAAATGCTACAATTAAAAGTTTATAAATTTAACTCGTTTTTATATGGGACCCATGTAAAAGGTACTGTTTTCAGTAGATAATATCTAACTTCACAGGCTCATTATTGAGTTAAAAACTGCATGGTCGTTGCATACTAATGTCTTGTACATATAGCAAAAATTTAAGAAAATTTTTTAAGGGCATGTGATACTTACAGTTTCCCCGGCTTTTTTCCACAAACATGAAAATTTTTAAAAACTGAATTCGGAGTTGCTATAAAATATCATAACGGACGTCCCCGGACTCTTTTTTGAGGAATAATAACAAAAAAATCTATTGTGCTAAATAAAAATGTTATGAATATGCATTATTTTGAGGTTACGTCATTTTTCATCTCTGCCTTCCCGATGATCTGGAAATTATTTACTGAATAAACTTTTTTGATTGGCTGCAAACAAGGTTAGTTCCGGGAGATTAGGTACTATGTTCATTTGTAAGTCCAAAGTTTTCGGCCAGAAATATTGTGTAGTTTGGAAGTAACGCTCAGGTGAATTGTAACACACATAACCTCGAAATATACACGCGTGTTGTTAGCAATATCAAAAATTTTTTGACAAAAAACCCAAAAAAAATGTAAAGGGGACGTCCGTTAGCATGTTCGCTATCATTTCCCAGATTTTGAAGGCAAAATATTTCTTATCAACGGAAAAAAGCCGGGGGAATCTAACACTGAAAAAATCGATACTATTTCCTAAGTGCTATGCAAATTAATCACATTTTGCTAAATTAAAACTTTTTTGAATTAACCCACAAAAAAAGTGTGTGGGGACGTCCGTTAGCATGTTCGCTATCATTTCCCAAATTTTTAAGACAAAATATTTATTATTCTAGAAAAAAAGCTGGGGGAACCTAAAACTGGTAAAATCGACAATTTTCTAAGTATCACATGACCTTAAAAAGGTGAAATCTCGCGTGAACTACTTTAAGTCACGAACCTTTCTATAATTGTACCTTTCACCCATTTAATCATCTTATTTACCAGGTAGTTTAGAACACATATATTGTCCATCGCACATATAACTGTTTTAAACCTAGTCTGATTCGATCGTTCTATCTTTTTATCCTCAACTTCTTACTTTAACCTTTCTGATCAAACAGTCACATATGCTTTATACAGTGTTTGCATTAGTGTCACTAATTTATAATCTTTAACCTCTTCCCCTTTTCCTTTCTTCACCATGGCTACCACTACTCCTTCCTTCCATAAAGCTGGCCACCTCTCTCCTGTCAATATTCTATTGCTCATTATCTGTGCCCATTCCTTTCATTCTGGCCCCCAATATTTCCAGACTTCATTTGGAATCTAAGCTATGCCACGCATCTTCCCATCTTTTATTGTCCCTAATACCTTGACTATTTCCTCCCTTGTAATGTAGTCCTCCTCATATGTTTCCCTGCCATATTTTTCTCCTTTCCTAACTTTCCTCTCTACCCCTCCTAATTATTTCATAGAATATTTTTTTCATTTTATTATATAAATATCTTGGTTTACTCTTTTCCTTCTTCTTCTCTTTCTATTTACCACCTCCCAACTCTTCTTCAAACCTTTTATTTCCTTTCTCTTTTTTTATTACACAACTAAGTATAATTTTTCTTTTTTCTCCTATATTTTTCTCCACTACTTATCCCTTTTCTCCATTTTCTTAATTCCCTTCTCACTTCCTTCTTCTTCTGTTTGCATTCCGCATCCCATCCACTTCTATCCCCTCCTCCACTAACATTTGTTTGATTTTGCTCTCTAATACTTTTTTTTTCTCCCATCATTATTTGCGTCTCCTCGTTTACATTTACCTACCATATTTCGATATTTCTGACCTTTTCCTCAAATTATTCTTTATCTTCCATTATCCAATCCCCTCTTTCTACTCTTTTTAGTTTTTCTTCCCTTGTAAACATATTGTTATTGCTCTTTTATCCCTCTAATCTCACATTTATTGGAAAGTGAACCGAATCTATATAATTTCCTACCACTAGTTTCTTAACCTCCTCTCTCACCTTGTCATCCACTACCACATAATCAATCACTGTTCTCCTTTTCCCTCCTGAACGTGTATATTCTGCTTCCAGGTGATCTTCTATATTTCTGTTTAGGATAAACCTAATCGTCTCGTCTATGACTTTTAAAATCTCCTCTTATAAGCCTAATCTCTTGTTCATTATCTTCCATCAGTTCTGTTATCTCCTCTGATTCCTCCTCCATATCACCGTTCACATAAACCCCCATAATCTTTAACTTCTCTCCTCCCATATTTATCTCTTCTACTGTTAATCCTTCTTTTTGTTTTTTCATCTCTTTTTTACTCTTATCTATTGTATATTTAGTCTTTGCTCCCATCCACATTCATTAAACTGCTCTGCCTTTTTTATTCTTCCTCCTTGAATTTTGAACCTGATATTTGTAACCTCTTGATAATCTTCCCTTTACTTTTTTTCATCGATTTTCATCTGTACAAATCTGAATCATTACTATTACATCCCATGGTTTGAAGCTTCCCATAAAATACATATTCATTCTTTTTCAGCCTGCTATATTCCAGTAGCGTATCCTCCAATGTTCCTTACTTTCGTTTCTTGTCTTTTTTTGTTTGCTACTATTTTTTATTTCTGTATCTCCCGTTCCTTTCTCTCTCAGTTTTCTGACACCTTATTTTTACTAACTCTTCCCTGTTCTGGTACCAATCCCACGTTTCACCGGATTTCATGTAATTTCACGGAATTTAATCATATTTTAGTGGATTTCAAGGAATTTATTGACAAGAGTTGAGTTATTTCAAGAAATTCTAAGGCGTTTTCAAGATCTTTAAAAAAATCAAGGGATTTCAAAATATGTTCAAGGATTTTAAATATTTATGGAATTTTAAAAGATTCCAAGGGATTTTATAAGATTTCCGAATATTTAAATGATTTTAAGGCATTTTTAAAAAGTTTAAGGTATTTGTAGAAATTTTTCTGGATTTCAGAAAGCATCGTCAGATTTGATAGAGTTTCATGAATTTTATCATTTTTTAATGAATATAAAAAAATGTATTTATGTAATTGTACGTTTTGTTTAATAAATCTGGCAGTTTTTTAAATTCACCTTGGATTCCCTTAAATATTTCTAAACTTATTCCAAAGTTACTGAATTCAATGATTTTTTTCGGTTTTTTTAATGGTTTTCAGTTAGGTTGCATTTTTTTTAATTTACCTGGAATGTTTATGGAATTGTCCGAATTCTTCTCAGTTTGCTTAAATTCCTTTAGATTCTCTACTGTTCACGATTTATTTGTTGTTATCGTCTTTCTTTTGAGTGACCTTTGGGTGTCACTTTTGACAGAATGGTTTTCACCCAATGATTATTCTTCTTGAAATTTTCCCTCTGTTTTGATTTTCATGCCGTACTTTTTTGTTGGACTCGGTACTCGTAGTAGCGTAATATCTCTTTGTTGATCAGACTCGTACCCTTTTTCCTGGGAGTTCAGTGTCAACCAGGGTTCTGGCGTGTGTAGTCATTCCGATTCTGACACCAGTTTTAAATCAAGTATTACGTCTCAGCTTATTTTTAATATTAATATTCTTGAATATTTAACATTACTGATTTACACACGTATTTCCTCTTTGGCTTATCCGTAGTTTTGAAACCTTTCTTGTTTATTGCCTTTAGGAATGTGCTTCATCTCTTATTTGTATGTCTGCCTAAAAGCAGTCTCTTTTGCAGTGTACATTGAATCTTTAAATTTTGATTTATAGCTTAACCCTACTTCGTGCGCTTTAATGTCTACAAGTTTCTCTTTCGTCAAAGTATCGCTTCTTCTTGCCTAACATCTTAAGCCTTTTGGGCAAACTTTCTAGAATTAAGTTAAATAGGTTTACCAGATGTCTGGATATCTAAACCCTTCGTTCCTCTCCCATTTACCATTTGTCAAACCAATCGAATTCCATTATGTCCCCCACTATTTGCGATTTTCAAAACTCTCCTTCTCCTAAGCTCTCTAACTCCGCTCTTGGCAAGATTACGATATCCGTGGCGACAAAGTTTTAATGTGGATTCATGTAGGATTTTTAGCGAAAAACATGAATTTGAAAGTTTTAAATCGATATCTCGAATAGTTTTCGATTTATCTATCATTCCGGTAGGCAATTTTTGTAAAAGAAACAGGAGTTTTAATGTGAAATCCTATAAGGGAAAAGGGGCAGGGGTGTGATCTTTGATTATTTCTATGACCAGTCACAGGGGTGCCTTCCCGCCCCCCCACGAAGCATTGAAAATGAGGCTGGGAAGTGCTCTTACATTATTTCTGTGACCAATCACAGGAGTGCCTTCGATACCTCGAAAACTATTCGAGATATCGATTTAAAAATAGCAGGTACATATTTCTCGCAAAAAATCCCATCGATATTCATATTCAGAAATTATATTTTACAAAAAAGTTAATAATTTTAACATAAAAAATCGTTGTATCGAAAACTATTCGAGATAACGATTTAAAACTTTCACATTCGTATTTCTCGCAAAAAATCCTATAGGAATTCACAATTAAACTTTGTCGCCACGGATTCAACTTGTAATATTTAAAATATACTAATTTTATATTCTCAAAGTTGAGTTTGATTTATATGGGAAAAGTACCTATTAATTATTCCCAAATTCTCATGTTAAAATAAACGCGAAACAAAATATCAAGTGTGTTATTCGAGACCGTTTAATATTTTAGTATTTAATTTAAAGTCAGTGTTTTTTTTTACCATTCAGGTATTTTCGTTACATTCTTTAAATCTGTGTTTCCTTCAATTTCGGTTTTTGTTAAGTGACTTTCACGACTCGATCGTATTCTGGTGTTGTGAGAAGTGGCGAGTCGGATGACGTATTACTTCCGGTTGCATGGGGATCGATCGTTCGGTGAATGATCGTGGTCGCGGCTTCCGGAGGCTACATCTGCTCTAATGTTTCAAAAAACCAAAACCTTTTTTTGGTAGAAGGTGCTATACATGATCGACTTCAACCGGGCTGGTAGTGAATCCTTCCCTGGCCTATGGCAGTCCGCGATTACACCCTATTTATTATATTCAATTCGACCGATTTTGTTTAGTTTTTGTAAGTTTTGTTTAATAAATCACGCAGTTTTTTAAATTCATCTTGAATTTCCTTGAATATTTTAAAACTTATTCCAATGTTACTGAATTCAATTAATTGAATCGAATTTTTTTAATTCATCTGAATTGTTTATGAATTTCTCCGAATTCTTCTCAGTTTCCTTATTCCTTTAGATTCTTTACAATTTTGCTAGAATCAATCAAATTTATCGGATTAAAAATTTTTTGTATTTATTTTAATTCTTTTGAATTTAACGTAAATTGTTTTGAAGACTCATACATTTATCCTGAATTTATTATAATTCACCTGGAACTCTTTTAAATTCAAAAGAACATTAGGCAAATCATTGATGAACGATTGTAACTTTTAGTCTATTTTTGGGTTAGAAATTAGAAACGTTCAGTCTCTTTTTCGATTAGATATTAGTCGCTGTTGAGTATTAGAAAGAATATTGGAATGCGTGAGATTGTAAAGCAAAAGTTAATCTCCTCTCACGATTCTAAGAATGCATAGAGAAGTAAGTGTTTAGTTTTATGGGTTTGGTGTGAAGTGACGAATGCCATGATCTGGAGTACAGGGCTGACTGTTTTAAAAAGGGCGTGAGTGGGACATTTTTATGACCTAAATCTAGGACCTTAGTCGACAGTCGTTTTGCTTCACTCATATGAGTTAGACGTACCTTTCTTCTGCAATGTGAATAAACTGTTTGTCTATAGAATTAAAACGCAGTATTTTTATCTCTTTAAAAAGAGCAATTTCCCATAGGTTATGGGCCCAGTAATTCGCGATATTTTGATTAATTTAAATAAAAATCTGATGTGATGAAACTGTAAAGAAACTGTGAAGATTTTACAATTTTGTGAAGTTTTTTTACGTGATAATGACAATGGAAAGTTTAAAAATGAAAAGGAACATCAAACCATTTGATGGAGAAAAATATAGTGTTTGGAACTTTAGAATACGTGCATTGTTAACTGAGTTAGACGTAATTAAAGTTTTAGATAGTGAAATTCCGGATAATGTGAATGATGAGTGGAATAAAGCCGAGAGAACTGCCAAAAGTGTAATTGTTGAGTACTTATCTGACTCGTTTCTCGGTTTTGCAAAGGCAGAGTGTACTGCGAAAGAAATAGTACATAATTTAGATGTTATTTATGAACGCAAAAGCCTTGCTACTCAGTTAGCTCTTAGAAAGAAGTTACTCAGATTAAAATTGACTGGTGATACAAGCGTAAAGGTGCTTCAAGCTGAAAATAAAGATGTGTCTACTGCAAAAAAATATAACGATGAAGCTTCAAGATTCTCGAAAAATTGTCGTCAGGGACAATTTAAAGAACGGAACTTCAAATAAAAAAAACCATTTGAGGTCAAATGTCATCACTGTGGCAGGAAAGGACACATAAAGAGAAATTGTTACCACTACAAAAGAGGACTTCAATACCAAAATGATAGAAATAGAACTGTTCAAAACGTTCAAATAACTGAAAAACCATCGACTTCATTTACAAGCATATCTGGTTTTGCTTTTATGGCTGGAGACTGTTTACCTGAAAAAGAAGGAAAAGTTACTTTCCTTCTCGACTCTGGAGCTTCGGACCATATTGTCAAGAGGGATGATTTGTTCCGCAGC
>NC_046662.1:85408993-85410937 GCF_010883055.1 Belonocnema kinseyi | reverse complement strand
TTCTGTCAAAATCAGTTGAAAAGTCTCATAAATCTGATAATGATAAATCAGGTACATTAGAATCAAGAATTAAAATTAATCCTAATAAAGTTGCTAAATTAGCTACTGAGGTTGAGAAATCTGTAATTGAAACAGATATAAATTTGCACACTGAGTCAACATCTCAAGATAAACAATTAGAAGTCGAAAAATTTCCTGACCCTAGAAGGAGTGAAAGGATAAAAAATCGTTTTCATGTATCATATAATGAAGATGATATATCAGACGATTATATCAAGTGCGCTCAATCACTTTTATGTAAAATACCCACTTCAATTCATGAAATTGAAAACAGAGTTGATAGAGTAGAGTGGAAAAAAGCTATTAAAGATGAAATTGATTCACTTTTACTTAATAACACCTGGACTTTAGTAACGAAGCCTGAAAATAAAAATATAGTTGATTGTAAATGGATCTTTACTATCAAAAATGATGAATTCGGAAATCCATTAAGATACAAAGCTCGCCTCGTTGCTCGCGGTTTCAGTCAAGAGTATCTGATTGACTATGATGAAACTTTTGCGCCAGTCGCAAGAATTTCAAGCTTTAGATTCATAATGGCCTTTTCAAATATATGGACTGAAACAAGCAGCCAAATGCTGGTTTGAAGTATTTGAGCGAACTTTAATTGATAAAGGTTTTCGAAATTCATCTGTTGATCGATGTATTTATATTTTAGACAAAGGGAATATATCTAAAAATATCTATGTAGTTCTATATGTGGATGATTTAGTAATTGCCACTGCTAATGACGAAACAATGAGAAGTTTCAAGAATTATTTAATGAATACATTTCGTATGACAGATTTGAATGAAATTAAACTCTTTGTTGGGATAAAAATAAATAGGAATGAGGATAGAATTACCTTAAATCAGAGTGCGTACATTAAAACAATTCTTGATAAATTCAATATGGCTGATTGTAAAGCTGTAAGCACACCCCTTGAGAGTAAATTAGATTATTGCTGCTTTAAATTCAGACGAAAAGTATGATGCTCCTTGCCGAAATCTTATTGGCTGTTTAATGTATTTAATGGTTTGTTCGCGGCCTGATTTAAGTACTGCAATAAATATTTTTAGTAGATTCTCGAATAAAAATAATAAGGAATTGTGGCAATGTCTAAAAAGAGTATTAAGATATCTCAAGGGCTGTATTGATATTAAATTAACATATACCAGGGGACATTATGAGCAACGATTATGTGGTTGTGTTGATTCTGATTGGGATGGTCATAACGAAAATGATAGAAAAAGCACAACTGGCTATGTATTTAAAGTATTTCAAAAATGTACAATATGTTGAAATACAAAGAAACAGCTGTCTGTGGCAGCTTCATCTACTGAAGCTGAATATATGGCTCTTTTTGAGGCAGTAAAAGAAGCAATGTGGCTAAAATCGTTAGCAAATAGTATTAGTATAAATATTTCCAAACCAATAATTATCTAAGAAGATAATAACGGTTGTATAAGTATTGCGAATAATCCAACGAGCCATAAAAGATCCAAACATATTGACATAAAATATCATTTTTCAAGGGAACAAGTAGAGAAAAATTTAATAAAATTAATGTATATTCCTACAGGTGAACAGTTAGCTGATATGCTAACAAAGCCGCTACCAGCTGCAAGATTCGTAGAGCTGAGAACCAAAATGGGTTAAGAATAAGCGATTGAGAACAATGTACATATTGTATGTAATGTTTTGTGCTGAAACAATATATATATTAGAATGGTCGGATTGGGTTTTTCTGGGTTTTCCCCAATCCTTGCAACGAATGTTGGGCCATATGTAACTTCCCAGATAGCAGAAGAAGGGTACGTACGTCATATTTAGTAAAATTAAGTCCTGAAGTTGTATGTAAGTATGTAAATAAAAATAATTGTCGTCGATTAATTTTTGAGGGG
>NC_046662.1:85406681-85408893 GCF_010883055.1 Belonocnema kinseyi | reverse complement strand
ATGAGTTAGATGTACCTTTCTTCTGCAATGTGAATAAACTGTTTGTCTATAGAATTAAAACGCAGTATTTTTATCTCTTTAAAAAGAGCAATTTCCCATAGTCGCTTTTGGTTACTTTTGTGTTTGAAATACGTAAGTTTTTAACTTTCTGCTAATAAATTAGACTGTGGCAGCCCTGACAATAATAATTTTAAAATGTATACATTTAAATTTATTTTATTCCATTCATAAAAAATTGTATGCAAAAAACGTAACATTGAATTTTGGTCTTCAAATGTTAACGATCAGTGAAAATGAAAGATTATTCTTAAAGTTGTATTTTATATAATCTTATATAATATACGGAAGATAATTTAGAGATTTTTTTCACTTATGTAAACTGTTGACAAAGGATGATATTATTTTGTTCACTTTTGCTATATATAATATAACTGAATTATATATACCTGAGTTTGTTTCATAACAGCATTTACAATTAACATTGCCGGTGTAGAATTCATTAAATTATGACGCGAGCAGATTGTGTTACGGCGAATAAAGCATTACGACGATGCAATTAACCCACAAAGACCCTTTTACCAAGTTTATCAAACCGTCTATTCTCGTCGGTATTCTAAAGCTGTTCTCAGTTTCCGTAATTAAATACTTCTCTCTAAACATAAAGCAGTGCTTCAAGTTGTTTTGTTTTGGGGTAAAGTTCCGATAAAGGAATACCTACCAATAATTTAAATTTCACTATACCTATGTATTTTTTCACACTGATTATGATTTTGATAGTGATGGTAGGCGTGATTTTCAAGCTCAAAATTGTATAAAACTAAAAAATTTAATGTTTTCCGCTTATTTCAGTAAATAATAGTCAATAATTAAAATAAATTAAATCAATATTTTCAATTCAAAATAAAAACGGGGGTAAGTAGTCGGAGAACGAATGAATCTGTAATCTGAATTAAAAATTCTATATATGTTAAGTTACTTAAACTTAAATTTTATTTTAAATTTATAAACAATTTGTCAAATGTATTAAGTCAATAAACTTGAAACTTAAAACCATTGTTTCCTCCTTTAGACAGAAAAAAATCGTTTTCCACTTTTATTTAAGGGTAGCTATAATTTTGATTCTTTGGAAATGTTCTAAAATTCTAATATTCCATTATTGTAATATTAAAAATATCTCAAAAAGATAGTAAATGTTTGGTATCAATATCTGCATGGCAGGTGCTACAACCATACCCTTTAAACATCTACATTTAAACATCCACTTTTCTCCATGTTATTTTTAAGCTATTGCAAGCACTGATTTCTACAAAAAAATAATAGAGCCCAAAATTTGGGACTACGGGCCCAGATTAGTTCTCAATAAGGTCTTAATTATGCGAGGGGTAAAAATGGGGTTTATGGTTTTCTTCACGAATTTTTTATAACTTTAAAGTGGTACAACACCATATATAACAAAAAAAAGGGGCAAAGGAAATATCGCACGACTATCAGTCGATGATATTTTATACAAGAGAAACAAAAAGAAAATAATTTTTGGTTGTAAATTTTTTTAAACAATAATTGTTTAAACATTGTTTTTAATTCACGTATCATATTCGGGGAGCGTTAAATGAGCCTTAGCGTATGGTAGAAAAGGAAATTTGTTTAATTCATTTTTACTAGGATTGTTTCAAGAAAAAATGTTTAAACAATTTGTTTATTTTTCATTATCATATTCCCATATCCCTAAATGAGCCCTAAATTATTCTTTAAGATGAATTTTCCGTAAAATCATTTTTAGTCCGGTTTACAGCAATGTTCAGCCAGCTTAACGTTAAGCTAGTGCAAACGCTCTTTGTTACAACAAATAAGAGCCCAAAATTTGAGACTGCGGGCCCTAACTAGCCCTAAATGAGCCTTAAATTATGAAATAGGTTACATCTCTATACCTTAATAGTGTTGTGCCACCTTAACGTACCTTAAGTAGTGGGCATGAAGTTAAATCAAATTTAAACTAATTTTGTTGTTAATCTTATACATATTACAAGTACTTCAAAAGATATATGTACCTGGAGTAATGTGATTGTGTTATAATTTAATAAATGAAATGTGCATACTTAAGAGGAACATTTTACAGTCTGTCAAGTTGAAGCGTGGGTAACTTTTTTGGTAAAATATTTTATTTAAACGCATGTTTCTACATGGAATTACATTTGTCAAGGTGTCGAGCAAA
>NC_046662.1:85402455-85406581 GCF_010883055.1 Belonocnema kinseyi | reverse complement strand
AGGGAGCTCTTCTTAATATTTTGACACCAAAATCATGTCGATACACCTTACCGACTGCGAGTAAAGCCACCCACGCTTTAACTTGACAGACTGTATATTTAACTGAAACGATATTTACATTTTTACATTCTCATTCATGAGAGTGTAATCTAATCCTACAAATTTTCGATCTCTGGTTTTTAACGGATCTTTACGTTTCGGCACTCACAGACTCCGAAAATCATGAAATTTTCTCGGTGTCTGTCTGTATGTCTGCCTGTCTGTATGTATGGTTACCTGAAAGTTGTAGCCACGCTAACTATTATAGGATTTGTCCAATCTAGTCAGCCTTTGATACACTTCTTAAGATTCCCAAAATGAAGGCTAAGTTCGTTAAGCAAATATTTTTAAAAAAATTAAACAATTTACACCATTTTCAAATTTGAAGAAAAAAAATTTCAAATTGTAGAAATTTTTGTCAAAGTTCCTGATAGATGGGTAGAAGACTTTCAAATTATCCAAATAATATGGTCAATTGCGATAAAAAACAGAAAAGTTATATGCTTTTGAACATTTTGAAAATGTTCGAAAAAAAATTAATTGTTTTAATGCTTTCATGATGATTCCTTTTGATAAAAAGATATATTTCGTAGTTTTTTACACTTTTCGAACCCGAAATATCTCTTTTTATCGAAAAAAATTGTTTAATAGGTTATGAAATATCAATCTAGATTTCTACTAGATATAAAATATATGTATATTATTTCGAAACTATTCTCATGAAATTTCTTAATTAGACAAAAGTTCTAAAAGCTGGATCATTTTCAAAAATATGCATTTTTTTAAGAGATCTGTAAGTTTAAAACGTTGTTTTTAATAGATTTGAACAAGATGTACGAATTATCTTGATAAAGTTTTACAATTGGAAAAAAATTATCGAGCGCGAAGCGCGAGTTTCATCATGAGAATTTACACAGAAAAAAAGTACTTAATTTAAGTCGAAAACTCGGCTTGTTTTAAGGTGTCATAAAAAGAAGTATAGGCAATCTGAAATTAAGAACTCCTCAGCTGTTTTTATATAATAGTTATTCGTTTTAGAAAATATACAAGTTGGGTTCAAACTTGTAAGAAAATACCGGAAAAGTAGGACAAATGGAAAAAACGATAGATTGGGGGCAGGTGTGGTCCAAAATCTTCAGGCAATTGCGTTCCGTAATGTATTGAAAAGGCGCTCACGCTGCGAAGTAAAAAGTTTTGTAATAATTTAATTATTTTCATGGGTTTAATAATCCAAATATTGGCTTATAACTGGAACTGATTTTGCTGCAGCACTTTTTTAAATCTGTGAAACGAAAACTCCTCGAATGATGGAAACGTAGTATCATAGCCGACATTGACCAACGCGACATGGAGTATTGGAGTAGGATGCGACTAGAATAAACGGCCACGAGCTGTATAGTAGCGCCAACGTTCTGTAACGTCATGCAAGGTAGTAGGAACCTGAAATTCAGGAAAAGTATATTCCTTTATTTTAGGTGACGAAAGCCTTACAGGTTATTTCAGGTTGCCTTCAACTTACTTTCAGAACTGAATATTGAAATATAGGAGGATACTTTACTTTATTCCAGTAGAAAAATGCTGATTTATCATTTGAGAAAAGTTAGTGCTTTATTCAAGATAGTTGACACACTTAAATTCAGGGACTTCCTTAATTCAAGTCAAATCTGAAATTAAGTCAAATATAACTTTCAGTATTTATTTTTACTGTGTAATCTTTAAAGCCGTTTGTGCTTTGTGAACCTTCTTTAAAAACAAATCGAAAAAATTTAAGTTACAATTTATGGCTGTAAATCCGCAGAAGTTTAAATCACAGTTTTAGTTTCAAGTTATTATATTTATGACATTTGCAAACATGCAGTTAAAGTGTACGTATTAAACATACGAAAACGAGCGCGAAGCGCCGCGAGTACAGGACGCAATGAGAATGTGCCCGCGCAGCGCGCATATTTTTTATTATTCTTTCGTAGAATTATAAAAAATTAAATAAAAACTATATATTTAAATAAAATATAAGAAAGATTTTATCTTAATCTGAAATGATCTCCTTTATATTTTAAAATTATTTTGTAGAAATATTAAAAATTAAATAAAAACTATACCTTCATAATTTATTTATTTAAATTTAAATGTTTTTAAATTAATTAATCCTTCATTTAATTAATTCGTTCATTTCAATAAATCATTTGTTATTGTATTAGGGTTACTGATCTTAAAGAGTTGCTCATTTATATGGACATATGACATTGTTCTTATTTTCATTTTCTTTAATATCAAATTAAAATGCTTCGCCTCAATACAAAATTAGAATGTCTAATGTTTAATTTCAATTTCTAATTAAATTTTATATTTCATAACAGGAATTTTGTTTATGAAATATATCACAATATTATTATTAAAAAATATGTAATCATTTTTGCATTATTTTTTTCTAGTAACTATTTGTATTAAAAAATATATTGTTTTTTCACCATGCTTTTTTTCAAACTTATTTTTTGCAAAAATACTTTATATAATTTTGACGAGCAAATCTGGAATTCAATAATAAAATTTGGTATAATTATAAGTTTAATTTTGTTTCTTGATTTGAAAAATACTTTAAATTCATTTTCTCCAAGTTACGATTGAAATCTATCTTATTTCCCGCATCTAGAAAATAAGATTTTAACGATTTTTTCACTTATAATAACTCTCATATTTAAAAAGATATGAAACTATAATTATATTATGCATAAAACCGATAGTCATTACGAATAACACTAATAATATTAATTTTGAACTAATTTTGCTTATGCTTGTCATGTAAAAACACACTGGAAAGACTCCCAGCGCCATCTTCGCCGCACGTTTCACTTGATCGTGCTGTTGAACCAACGCTAACGTACAGTGGTTGCAGGAGGCTGCTTCAAACGGTTCCGATTTAAGCAGTTAAAAAAGTTACGGGCCGTGAGCCCACAGTAAAAAAAGAATCAATTTTGTTGCAGAACGTTTTGCTTCAACGATCATTTGACACTCGAGATCATAATGATCTGTCCTTTCGGATCAATTTGATATTATTTTTTGCTTTATTTGTCAGACTAAATAAGATGGCCGCCAATTCTTGGTTTCGGTGTCACAACGACATAACCTAAAAATTTTATCTAATTGCACGCAAGTGACAACTACACTTATCAAAAACCCTAAAAAGCTTGCATATGAGCTATAGTACTCTAATAACTTCAGCCATCTTGGTTTAACTTCATATACATGATCCCGAATCAGATCATTATGATCTGAAACGTCGATCATTCACTCCGGGCGATCAAAATGCTCTTGAATTCGGTATCATTTTTGTTACATATCAAAATGATATTGATTTCGGTATCATTTTGAAGAATGGAGCAGGACTAAAAAAATCCATTCTGCACTTGGGAAATATTACTATTCGTAAATTTATGACTTTTTACGTTTGGAATGTTTTTCCCTAAAAGTCGTATGCAGTTGCAGTCCCATGTGCTAACATTTTTTACAGCTGACATTTCCAATTATCCGAGCAACCTACACTTTAAAAATAATAATATTCGAACTTAGATTTTATAAAGTTGAGAACATTTTCTCCAAAAAGTTGTCTGCACTCCAGTCAAGCACTATGCTAACCTTCCAGGCATTCTCACCTATTCTAGCATAACCGCGTCCGTTACATTATTATTATTATTATTATTATTATTATTATTATTATTATTATTATTATTATTATTACACCATTAAGCCATTTCCCTTTCGGGGTAGGCGTGACTCACTCGGCAGGAGAAAGGAGTAATGTGTGGAAGGGATGGAGATTTTTCAGATTGATCCAGAATTCTCGTGCTATTTAAGTAAATAACACGTTCGTTCCGCAACACTGCTCCGACCCAGGTTGCTGATCAATCTCTCTAGCAATCACCCCAAGCGAAGAACCTCACGAAGTCGTTATGTAAGTTTCCCCACTTGGGTCCATTACTAGCCAAGGTCTTTGTTTCAGGCGTCATTCACTCTACTGACACTCTTTTCATGAACTATTTGCCGCCATACTTTCCTGTCCTGGCATACATCTCTAGCTTCTTTTATGTCC
>NC_046662.1:85385653-85402355 GCF_010883055.1 Belonocnema kinseyi | reverse complement strand
TGCTACCTGTATATATTGTTTTTATAGCTTGCAGGATCCATCCATTGACTCCGTACTCTTTCAGGACTTCCCAAAGTTTACTTCTATCTACCTTATCAAAAGATTTTTCTAGGTCAACAAATGCACAGATTTATAGGATTTGTAGTTTTTGAGATAATTGGTAAAAAGTGGATTTTTTGAAAACGAAAAATTCCAATCTTTTTTCACTTCAACTCGCGCTAATTTAGCCAATTTTCATCATTTCCCGATTTCCCCAATACAAAGTACGTGTTTAAGTTTTCTGAAACTATCTAAGAAAGAAAAACGAGAATATTGTAATGTCCCAGAAGGCGTCTTTTACTTCTCTAGGATCACTATCAACCGGCGCGTAGCATGCTATAATAAATAGTCTTCTGATTCCTACTTTCATTCTAGCCCACAGCAGTCTGGCAGACACGAAGCCATGGTCTCCGATATGCTTCTTTGCTCTTTCATTCAAAATGAGACCTACTCCTTGTTTACCATGTAATTCACAGTCTACTCCTGACCATATTTCAAATCCGCCTTTCAACACGCCGTTTTTTATGGCTTTAGTTTCGCATCCCTTTTTCTTTGTTTCGGGCACGCATAAAATATCTAGTTTCTTCACGTCCATAGTTTCACGCAATTCTTTTACCTTGAGATAATTTACTCCCCTAGAATTCCAAACACCCAGTCTCCATTCGTCGCCTGAAACATGACATTTAGATTTTCCGTGTGCATGCCTTTTGTCATTAAAAGTTCCAGTCCTTTCCGAGGCTATGTTGTAGTTTGTATTATTCATTGTTTAGATTATACGCCCAACTAACACCTTTATGCAATAAGTTTATTTTCTGAGTCGAAATCATGTCAAAGTTAAGTATCAAATCGTCATATGGTGGAGATTGTAGTTCTAACGTCAGTCCCACCAAAAACTTCAGTTATTAAGGGAGGGTTGGGAGAGGGGGGAGGTAGAACTGGAACCGAGAGTCTTGGGTTTGTGTTTGTGTTTTTGTTTTCATGCTGAGAAGGTCACCAGCCTGCAGCAGCGTTGTGATATATGGAAGTTAGTATCTGGCCGTCTTATATATACATACATATATACATCTTTTCTTGTGTGTTTATTTTAGGCCTATATCTTTGAATTTACAATAAAAAGCGAGTTACCCTCCCCCCACCGGTTCAAAATCTCTGCGTTATTTTTAGTTTGTAGGTTTAAATTTCCTCTGTTTTCTTTCTTTTATCGTGATATTATAATGAATTGCTATGAATTACTTATCTTTAAGTACGTTTCCGGATTTCCCAGTAACTGCATATCGAAGCACAATTTTCATAATACAAAATTCAATATTCCGTGAAATATTTGAGTTGTTCTTTGATTCTATCAGTAAACAATGTGGTTTAAAATAACTGCTTTAAACCCTTTCAATCAACAAAAAAATTGTTAATGATAATAAAAATATAATTTAATCGAGTAAAAGCATGATTTTTCTCCTTTTTTAAGTTTATCCTATGATATGTACACTGTTAAAAATGTTTGCAATTTTAATATACATTTACTATACATTTATACAGTAAATCTAAGAACTCGGTTTATGAAATAGTTATTAAGAGGTAATTTAGCCAGGTAATTCCACTTTACAAAAATTAAAGATAATTTTGGCAGTAATGTTGAATTCTAAATAATAAAGCATTATATTTGTTTCAATTTAAACATAAATTATACTGGGTTTCAAGTGGAGAAGTTCAATTAAGTACATAATTAAGACACCTAACCTAAAATCAGCAGTACTCACGTAAAAATTCTGACATTGGCAGTGAATTTTGATGTAAACCCCACCCGTACGTCGCACTTTGATTATAAATAAGAATTTAGTCGATGAATTGTAGGTTATTATTTTAGTTTTAAATATTTGACAAGATTTTAATACATCAAAGAACTTTCAACTTTTATGCGCTCTATTTTACTATACATGTATATTATTTTACAAGATAATGGTATATTAAATTTACTACACGTATATGCATATTGCTTCCAATATATTTATAGTAAAACCACTATAGAAATTTCTAATAATGTACAAATTCTTAAATTGCTGTATAGTTTTCGGAGGATATTAAAAATTGTAACTGATAATTCTTATAATCGTTTCTTTTATCAGAAAGTTGATTTTGGATCCCTCCGAGTTTGAAAAAATCATTTTTTGTTCGCCTCGTTCTAATTTTCAGCGCAGAAGAATTAATTTAGCATTATGTGGCATGTGGTTCCATAGATTTTACGATATTATGTGACTTTAAAATTAGGTGGAATAGTCCCAAAATATGATAAAAGATTCATATTTTATCACTTTCACCACTTTTGAAAAAGTATGCACATTGCACTTGAATAAAGTTGACATCCCTACTTATAACTGTGGATGTCGATTTTTTTTGTCCAAAGGATATTTCTATGCATTTTTCATCGCTGAATCCTACGAGAAGCAGGGTACCCTAAGTAAAATTTAGAACTGCCCGACCTGACAGTAAGCAAATGCCTAAAAAAAAAGATTTTTGTCTCACAGATTTGTTGTACTGAATACTTTTCTCACCATTTTCCTTTGAACTTTTTTCTGTCAATAATGTATGCGATTATACGGAAATTAATACCAATAATCGTTAATTGTAGAAATTTCTGAGAAGCTTTAATATTTATGCTTAATAAAAAAATATAAAATAAGAAACTGTACGAACAAGCATATAAAAATATTAGTTTTGTGAAATATCGTTATGTTTGATTATTTTTAAATCAATTTATATGCGATTTAAAAAAAAATGTATAACAATATTTTTACCTAGGCCATATTTAACATACAAGCAATCTTTCATGCGCCACGTGCATTAATACCACACGGAGAAATCTTTTGCTGCAATATTTGCTAAAAATCAGAATAGATTTTACTATTGTTAGTTTGCAATGGAGGGACATAGCGGAACTTTTGAAATGTTTACTACTTCGAGTAGTAACTAGTAACTACATGCCGAACTACAAAATTCATGGAATGAAATTTAAAAATGTTACATTCATTTCAAAAAAGGTTTGAAGTATTTACAAAGCTCTGTAGTAAGCCAGCAAGCAATATATTATTATAGCCACTTACTAATATCAGAAGAAGAAAATTCTAAATTTCTTGCAATAATATCTACAGAAGATTGCAATATTCGCAAAGGACTATAGTAACGTTGAGAGAGACCGGCACACTGATTTAGTAAGCCAATTAGTAAAAATTAGTGGAGTCAGATTGGCAGACGAAAAAAAATAAACCCAACATACGCCGCGTCGCGTTGAAGGTTATGACACACGTATCCTTTACACGAGCATACGACGTAAATGCAGACTTATTTATTCTGCCGTCCCAGCAAAGAAAAGTCGTAACTACATTTCTGATGAGTCGGTTAGGTTGACAGGGGACTCATCCAAAATGTAGTTACGACTTTTCTTGTTGGGACGGCAGTATTATGGGATGTTGAACTCTTGTGCACTATTATATTTATTTAAATTGCAATTGTACAGTACACAATATTATATATAGTTTATACATTATTATATGCATGCAGGAATATTATATTACAAGTTGAAACAGAAAAATGTGATTAAAATAAAGCTGGTGGGAATCAAACACGGGTCTGCAACACGGCAACACGGTGATATTTCATTCTGCTAAACTAGATAATGAGTTACAGAAATTTATTTCCCTTATGAAGTAAATGCTAGCACTCAAATTAATTTCCATTAAATTATTCATTAATTGTTCATAGTGATGACATCTGAAAAAGTCACTATATCTTAACGTACACTGAAAAAAAGGATTACTGGTACCAAGTTAATTTTACTTGGCTGAAGTAAGTGAAATTCCTGTTTATTTTCAAAGAAACATTTATTTGAGACAAATAAATACGACCTGTTGGTCGAAACGAAATATTTCTTTGAATCAAAGAAATATTAATTGAAGACAAAAAATATACATTTTACACCAAATGAATGACTCATTCTTCCAAATGAATGTGCCATGAATTGAAATTAATATTTCTTTGAGATGGGGAAATATGAATTAAAGGAAAGAAATATATTTTAAGGTCAAGCAAATATTTTAGAGGCTCAAAAAACTATTTCCCCACAGCAAATTTCTGAATATTTGAAGCACAAAAATATATCTCTGATTCAAAATAATATTTCTTTGGCCTAGACCATGCGCGAGTGCAATAAAGTAGTTAGTACTTCAACTGTAGTACATATTTTCCTAAATAAGCAACTGGATATCTTTTAGTCTAAATTATAATTACCATTGTTATTAATATGCATATTTAATTTAAACGCAAATCACATAATTTAAAATCTTGATGATACTGAAACAGAAAAATTCGATGAAAAATCCACCCCCAGCAGGAATTGAACTTGGGTCCATCGAGTGTAAAGTTCACAGCCTTGATCACGACGCTAACGTAACATGGGAATTTAAAGGCGCAAAACCGTATTTAAACCTCAACATAAATGCCAAAGAAATATTTCTTCAAATAAAAAACATGGATATTTAATTTAACAATATATTTATTTAATCTAAAGAATTATTCAATTGAAACAAATGACGCTAAATTATTAAATTTTTTATTAAAAAATATTAATTTGTTGGAATAAATGTTTATTTGTTATGAATAATTTAATTCTATTAAATAAAATATTTAATTCTAATATTAAATAAATATTAATAAATTAAATATTAATTAAAATATTTAATTCTAATTCTTTCTTCAAATAAAAAACATGGATATTTAATTTAACAATATATTTATTTAATCTAAAGAAGTATTCAATTGAAACAAATGACGCCAAATTATTAAATTTTTGATTAAAAAATATAAATTTGTTGGAATAAATGTTTATTTGTTATGAATAATTTAATTCTAGTAATTCAATGAAATTTTTTCTTCCACCAAAGAAATAAGAATTTACTTAAACAAAATACCTTCATATAAATAAATGCTCCATTGCTATAAATGCATGAACCCTTCATGACAAAAATATATATACTGTGATTCAATTAATATTATTTTGAATTAAATTATTATTTCTTTGATTTGAATAAACCTAAATTCTTCATTCAAGTATGGAAAACCTATTGATTCAAATGTGTCCCGAATCAGTTCAAAGAATCTAACTCGACATTTCAACGAATCTAGACCTTTTGAATTAAGGAAATCATTTTCTTGAATGTAAGAAATATGTATTTCAATGAAGAAAATACAGCCAAAGAATTCATTTTTTAGATCAACAAAAGATATATACCTGGTTTAATAAAAATTACTTCTGTTAAAGAATATTTTCTTGATGCTAAGAAATGGGATTCAAGAATTATATCGTACTATCCCAATTTATTGTAATAAGGATCTTTGCATAAAACCAAATTGAATCATTGATAAATTTAAGGAATTTCAGTAGAGCGTTGTTTACGCTCGGCTGCACTCGGTCCAACGCCAGGCTCGCTTACTAAATCACTTCGTTACTAATATTCGAGAGCGATCTTCCGAATTTGTCTTACTCCATAATACAACAAAAAGAAAGTGTCATAGTATAATTCATATTCCTACAGACAATAGCAATTCCCCTTATAAATTTACAAGTAGTCTTATGTTATTTTAGGTACTTATTACTTCTACTCTTTTTATATAATTTAATTATGTCTCTACTAAGTTATCCTATCCATGATTTTACTATAAAAATATTAAGACTTCGTGTTATCAATAGGAAAATTTCATATAAAAATAGTATAGCTTACGATTACTGTATTAAAATATACGAATTATCGCCTTGGTCCCTCGATTGTAACCTAATTTAGTAATTTTTCCAGTACAAAGTTTCTCAGTGCATAAATAATTTCGTAATTTAATAGATAGTCCTATATCAAATTCAAATGGGTAAAAACAACGTTACTGATAAAAACAAACTTTCAGTACTAAAAAACTAAAAGTACTAAAACTACCTTCGGTACGTCAGTATCAAGTCTCAGGGCAGCGGCGGTGATAAAATAAGGTCAGGATCAAGTGCGGTCGTTGCGAGTAAAGGACGTTATATATGATTGGCACAATCGCACTTGATAATGATTTTATTCTAGACCCGTTGCTGCCCTGAAATTGTGAGTGTCGTAGTTACATCCAAATAATTAACGATTCGCATTCGGCGATTGCTAGAAGCGGGTCATTTATATAATTGGTATTACCACCAATCGTATTGCGCTGCACCGTTGCAAGCAGAGAATGACATATGCTGTGATTGAGACAATCGTACATAATTAAGACCCTATTTTAGAATCGATGCTGCCCTCAAACTGTGAGTGTTTAAAGTAAAACAAAATTTAGCATATGCAAGCTTTTTATGTTTTATGACCGTGCAGTTTTACTTGAAAAGTTAAAGAAATTATCGAAATTTGATATTAGAAAACATCACCTATTCAGTATAGTTGTCAATTGTGTGCAGTTAGATACAATTTGTAGATTATATCGTAATGACATGGGCGCCAAAAATTGAGGATTATTTTGTTTAGCCTGAAAAATGAAACAAAAAATAAGAACAAATTGATCCGAATGACCGTATCATTATGATCTCGCGAAAGTCAAGTGCCATAGTTAATTCCAAATATTGAGCGCTTAGCGTTCGAGCGTTGGGAGAAAAGTTCGGCATATATGATTGAGATAATTGCGCATAATTCAAACCTTATTTTAGAACTTTTTCTACAATGCAACAGTGAGTGTTGTATTTGATTAAAAATATTTAGCGCTTAGCGTTCGATCGTTGCGTAAAGAATACGATATATAAATATATCGGCATTTTCATGTCAATCGGGTCACCTAAATATGTCGTAAACGGGTTTTTTTTCTCACCAAGTTTGGTACAGATTATCTGTAACATGTGTACTTTCATCTAAAATTTTTTCAGAATCACTTTTTTTGTTGGAAAATGGCGGACCAAAATATCTACAAAAACTTGCTGTTTTAACATGCTCTCCAGGTGTACCATTTTTAAGGGGAAAAAATTAGAAACCCGATATTATTATTCACTTTGATATTTTTGGTGTTGCTGGCAATAAATAAACTACTAAAATGCTAAATTTCAAAATGGCGGGTTCAAAATGGCGGCCGGAACATACAATTTTTAATTTGTGTGTTATGTTCGTTTCAATATCGTAATATCGTTTTAATGTTTGTTTCAAAACCCTATTTTCAATAATACTTATTATTATTTAAAAAATATCAATAGCAAGTCCAATATGGCGGATAAATAAAATGTTATATACAAGGCCAACGCCAACTCAGTCTCTTAAACTCTTCTGTGACCATAAGATTTTTAGCCACGAATTATATAAACCAGATATATTTTTAAGGGGAGTCATCGCTGATTTCAAATTTGCCATTAACTTTTGAAAAATTAATTTGTTTACACAAATTATTGCGTTATTAATCCATTTTGCAAAAAAATACGAGAATCATATTGAATGGAAAACGTTACATCCGGAATAGTTCTTTTATGTCTTCAATTGAACTTGTTAATAAACAAATTAATAAATAATGAATTTTGTAAATTTAATCAAACTGTTTATGTTAATAAGAAAGCCAAAGAAAATACAAATACCGCATCAATTATTTAAGGGGTTTTTGAGTACGCTTAATCCAAACATGGGATTAGTTTTGTAAAATGAGTTTGTTTAAACAATTCGTTTCAAAAAATTGTTTAAATTAATTTGGTAAAAGTAATGGCAAATTCGAATTGAGCGATTTCTCAAACCCTTAAAACTATATCTGAGTTATATAGTTCGGGGCTAAAAAATCTTATGGTCACAGAAGAGTTTAAAAGACTGAGTTGGTGTTGGCCTTGTTATTATACAACATTTTTTTATACGCCATACTGGACTCGCTATTGATATTTTTAATCAATAATAATAAGAATTTTTGAAAATAGGTTTTTAAAACGAACATTATATACAAATTATAAACAATTTATGTTTGGGCCGCCATTTTGAAATGTAGCATTTTAGTAGTTTATGTATTGTCAGAAACACCAAAAATATCATACTGAATAATAATATCGGGTTTCTCATTGTTTTTTCACCTTAAAAATGTTATACCGGAAGAGCATGTAAAAAATACACGTTTCTTGAGATATTTTGGTCCGCCATTTTGCAACAACAAAAAAAGTAATTCTGAAAAAATTTGAGATGAAAGTACACATGTTAAAGATAATCTGTGCCAAATTTGGTGGAAAAAAATAACCCGTTTACGAGATATTTAGGTGGCCCGATTGGCATGGAATTGCCGATATATATAATTAAGACAATCGTCCATGATTTTGACCTTATTCTAGAACCGCTGTTGCCCTTAAATGGTGAATATTGAAATTTAGTCAAAATATTGAACGCTTAGCGTTCGGCCATTGCGATAAGCGCGCTATGTGAGACGTGCTACAGATTTTGTCTTCGTTTTTGCTCTCATTGCTGTACGAATATATTTTATACTCTGATTTTGAGCGCTTGGCACTGTATAGCCTTAAAAGTGTCAATTTAAAAAAAATTATGGATATTTCATTGGGCCCTTATGACCTTACATTCTGTGTGAGGTCCTTTGAATTCCTATGATTTGAATCCTGCTAAATTTAAATTTTTCAGCTTTTTATACAATTTTCATAAGGATAAAATAAAATATTTTATATCCTTATGAAGAAGTGTAAACCTTGGTATATACCAACCACTTAACTAATATTGTTTTAAGAAAATGAGTTTTGCGTGTTATAAGCATCAAAATGCGGAAACGCATTTTTATCTGAGAAATATGTTTGAGGTTTGGATTATGCAAATAAGCAGCAGTTCCAAATCAAAAATAGAATTTTCTCGTTGTAAATAGAGCATGAGTCTTAGTACCGGGAAATCCGCACTATTTGGATACAATATCAAAGACGACCTTGGATGTGTTTCCACAGGTAAACTCCACCGCCAAACCCAGAGATTTGCTTCCGGAAAAATCTGTTTTCAGGAGAAGATGTTAACACATTTTGGTTCATACTACATCCTTTTTCACATCTTAATAGTTTTGTTATAATTTACACCTTTGCAAATTTCCCGACTTTTATCACATAATAGATGCCAAAACAAACTGATATGTGCCAAAACTCTGAATTCTTTTTTTAGAATATTCAAAAATGTTGTAAAATTAACTTTACCTTACAATTAAAACGGATTGAACCCAGGCAGAACAATTGTGTATAGTCTATACATAGTGTGAAGTATTATATATAATATTCATTTGTTTTATAGATTTTTTTTATAAAACAAATGAATATTATTTATAATACTTCACACTATATATAAACTATATTTAATTTTTCCGCCTGAGAATACTTCATTAAAAGAGGAATCAACTTAAAATTCAAAACAAATATAACTGAATCGAGGGGTTAACCACTACTGAATTCAGGTGTATATCCTTTTCTGAATTCTTACAATTTTCTTTAATTTTAACTTGTCAAATTTTTATCCAACACAACTGGCCAGCAAACTTGACGTTCAGTGTAGAACAGTAAAAGAGCATTCCACAAGCCAATTCAATCTGTGAATTCTTTCGAAAGTCATCATGCTAACAGACTAAAAATCGACTGAAATTCAAACACGGACGCACACACAAATGCGAAAATCTGCTTTTCGGGCTTAGAGAGTCTCAAAATGTGGACATTTACGAAAAAAAGGGGGCGGGGTCAAATTTTACACAAATCTAATATTTTCTTTAATGCAAATGTAAAAAGCTGATTTGGTTGCTCTTTAAATAAGAGCTTCGAGTGTAAAAAGCAAGAGTTGTATGTTATGAAAATCAGCGTTAAGTTCTTTTTGGAAATACACTGAGAATCCCATTTAAGTCGAAACGTGTTTAGCGCAGGTGGATAGTTTTGCTGGACGCGGGAGTGAACAGGAGGGCAGTCCTAAAATGGTGTGAACCATTTCCTAATATTACACATTATACAAGCGAGGGTACCCGCGCACTACCCCTTTGCCGCTAAGCTGTTGATGTTTCACGGATTGTTGAGCAATCCTCTCTCGACCCCGCTGGCTCCGAAACCACCAAGGCAGCAATTCTCGGAACCATTTTAATAGGAGGTACTTGAATGGGACTCCCAGTGTACATATAGCATATGTTCTCGCGATCTTAAACTCTTTTAATATCAATAAAGAGTACTTTTTCCACTACATTTTCGATAGGGATATGACATTTAAAAGTGAAGTTCCAAAATTTACTCTCTTCGTTTAAAAAAAAATTTATTTTGAGCTAGAAAGAAAAGTTGTTTTTTTCTCTTTAAAATCCGTGAGATCAAGAAGTTCAGTTTTAATCTTTTATTGGTAAAATTAAGTTTTAAGTACTGCATAAACCCAATAACGCTTACGTAAAACCAATGATCAAGCTTCCTTTTTAGCCTCTAAAAAATATTAAAAAGTGTCCTACCGTGGAATATATCTAATTTATTTTTGATTTTCATTATTGAAGGTCAAACATTTATTTTTTTACTGAATGGTTATAACTAATGAAAAGGGATCGTCCATATATTACGTAACACTTTTTTCTTTTGTTTATATCGTTGTGTCTTTCTCAACTTCACATCAATTTCATGCTCGTCTTTATTCAAACAAAAGAAAAACGCGTTACGTAATTTATGGACGATCCCAAAGGGCGTGAGAGCTCCTTAACTAATCTGAAGTAGACATAATTTTGTTTTGCTTTTAAAAGGCTTAGAAATTTCCTAACCAGATGATATATCCTCAAAAATCACTTATCGCTTAGGTTTTTGAATCAAAAGTTAACATCCCAGTTTTGAAACTCACCGCCCTCAAATAGAAAAACAAAAGCTCTCTTTCCAGATACGAAAACCTAAAAATCTCACTTATTCCCAGATAAGTAAAATTTTGTTTTTGACCTTCATTTTTAAATGTCACATTTTTTCAAAAAAATACTTATCATCAATGAAAAAGGCATGAGATAGCCTATCAAAACTATACTGGACTACATTTTTATTTGTTCTTATAAGAGTTAAAAATTGCCTAAATAGACGATATCCACAGAAATCCCCAAAAATGTTGCCTCCTCTCTCTCTCATTAAATATTTATGCAAATTACAGCATTTTTTCACATAAACTACTATATGCTAGCACAACACTTTGCCATTTTCTGAGGTTCACAGAAAAAAAATCCGTAAAAGTTTCAGAAAAATTGATCAACATTAAGACATGCGTGCTGCAAAGGCCCGGAAACCCCCCCAAGATCAAGATGGAAATTTTTTGTTCGAAAATATAAGATTCATTTTTCTGGATTTACACTTAGCTTGTGGTAGGTTATTAGAATTTGTCAGGAAGTCTCAAACGTATATAATTTCAGCTAAATTACTTTGTATTTTGACGCCCTTACTATTCCCTATAGAGACCAAAAATTGCCCAAAAAACTGAAATTGACAATTTCGTGCAAAATTGACGCATGTGAACTATGTTCTTCTCTTTTTTGCCGTAAATGTTTTTTATTCGGTAAGTCAAATGTTTTTAAGCATTTTTAAACTAATCTTCAATGTTAGGTTTTCGTACTAAATCATTGAAAGGCCCTTTTTAATCGAACAATTAGCCTTTAATATGAAGTCGGATATTTTATTTAAGCATTTACCGGTTGTTTGAACAATGAACTATTATTTACTTGTAACTTTTTATAAAAAGCTAGAAAACACTTTTTTTTAATTTGTTGAACTTTTTCGCTTATTATTAAATATACACATCTGTAATAATTAATGTGGTAATTTGTCATTTTTCAGAGCAAAAGTTTTTGTTAAAACCATTTTCCAAATGTTTAAACAATGTATTCAAGATTAATTGTACATTTTCCGAAAACGGAAATTTTCCCCTGTCAATTAGTTGGACAACCATAGTGGATACACTTAAGAAATATTGCCCCGGATACGCCGAATCTATAATAAAAATCTAACCCTCTTATTGGTGGAATACTGTTAGGTTATTGCAAACACGTACTTCAATTTTATTGAATTCCCTTAAATTCATCTTAAATCGCTTCAGTTCAAATGTATTATCTTAATTCGTGGGATTCTTTTTAATTGCTTCAATTTAATTATACGTCAAAATACCTAGTGAAAAACACTTTTATAAAAACAGATAAATTTTCATAAATTAGAAGCGGTAAATTTGATATAAAATTAAAAGAAAAACTTGTAAAATACGATGTATGAGCTGTCTTCGTTTTTCAATGTCTTTCCTACTCTAAACACGGCCGTTCTATCCGTGAAATGATCGTGGGAGCGGGAAGGGTAAGCACAACAATACCGCGCTCGCTAAAAATAGCAAAGACACTAGTTTGTTGGTAATACGCACCGCGGCGCTCGCATCGTGACGCACAGAGGGGGAAAATTGGTGGCGCGAAAGACTGCGCGAATCCGCAGTTCTCGTTCATGTCGCGGTTCGACAAGATACAACTTATGATATATCCGATTTATTGCTCGTGTTTTCTTTTCTTTTATTTACTCGAATCGCCTCCAAGTTGCGTGCGTCGCTTCGCGATCAGTGCACGTGTGATTTCCTAAAATGCAAATAATAAATGAGACACAGTGATTTCGTTACAATGCTTCGATGACAGTTCGCAAGATCAAGTGACAGAAAGAAAAACATAACAAAACCTTGATTCAGCGGAAGCAACCTCGTGGAGTTTCACATTTCAAGGTAAATAAATAAACAAATTAGTGAATGAATCAATGATCAATTATTAAACCAAGAACCAAGTTTACGCCACCTGCTACTCTTTTTTTTACATTCTCATTTTAATGATGAATTTATGCTACCCAATCAATTGATATATTCTATCCCAGTGGCGTAGGATCGATTGCGAAGATTTTTTCGGTCTAAACAAAATTTCATATCTTTCAAATATGTTTTAAATATTTAATGGAATGTGAGTTTAGCATGGCGAAAAATTGGTTTGCAATTTTAAATATTGAGAGCCGCCAAAAGTATTGGAAAACGACGCGTTGAAAGGCAATGGCGGCCATTTGTTTTCGCACGACGCGCCTCTGCCACCATGCGAATTCCTCGACGATCTTTCCCGATAGTCCTTTTTCGCGATTCGTGGAAAGCCTCTAGACTCTCTTCTTTATTCGATTCAGAGGTCGACGCACGACTTCCGCTTATCGACTTTACTGGTTAAGGCTACGGCAAAAGTTACCGCTGCAATGGAAATGTCGCAAACACCTGTTGTACGGATTATATGCTTTGGGGGGCGGATCTATCGATCCTCCTTTATTTAAATGGGGCTGATAGCTCTTCAATCTACAATCTTTGCCACAATTGAAATTTGTGGAATTGATTTGTCTTACCAATCCGGGATGTTACTACTTGAACGTACTCAGACAAGTCTTAAAATTCTTAATATATTTGATTCCAAAAGTTTGAGCTGTTTTTGTTTTTAAATTCATGACGGAGATTATTAATGATATTCAAATATTTGAATAATAAATTGTATGAAATATATATGTATGTTTCACCACTTCGTAGTCACTACGTATTTTTGCAACTCAAATGCGTCGTAAACATTGTATAATTAAAAAATACTTCAATTCATTACAGAAGTTGTTAATGTCTTTTGGTTTGAATTGTACACAATACATCATATGTCTTGCCAATCAAGGATGTCACTACTTAACTTATTTAAACTCGTGATAAAAATCTTCATTATTTTAATGTAAACGCAGACAATTATTCGGCTTCTTTTTTGGATCTTTTTATTTAAATCCTTAATCTTTTATCATCCATATTGTGGAATCTGCATGTCTCATAGTTCCGGGATGTTACTACTTAAATGTATAGGTCAAAGTCATGGAAATATTGTGTATCAATATTACTTAAGTAATCTTTGAATCTAAATAATTAATATTTGACTAATTTCATGAGTTTTAATGAGATTTGAGAGGTTTCTAAGTATTAGAATGGGTTTTAAACCAGTTTCAAAAGTTTCATAAGGTGCTAAGATATTTTTCAAGTAATATATACTTTCATGTAATTTCAAGGTATTTCAACGGATTTCAGTGATTTTAAGGAATTTTATAACATTCCAAATAATAAGTTTTCATGTCAAGATTCGAAGGGGTTTTAAAGAATTCGAAGAATTTTATAGGGTTTAAAAACTTTCAAAATATTATGTTGGATGTTAAAGATTTTAAAAGATTGCAAATTTTTTCCACAAAATTCAAATAATTACAAGGGTTTTCATAAGATTACAAGGGCTTTTAAAGGTTTCGAATAATTTGACAGGATTTCAAAAATTTCAAGATATTTCATTAAAATCTAAAGGTTTCAAAACATTTCAAGGAATTTTGAGGGATTTTAAGACACTTCCATGGACTTTAATCATTTTAAGAAACTTCATAAGATTCCAAATGATTCCGAAAGATTTGGAAGGTTTTCAGGCGGTTTGAAAGGATTTCAAGGGATTTAAAAAGTTTTCATAAAATTGCAAAACAATTTAAATGTTTTTTTAGAAATCTAAGAAATTTCGAAATTTGGAAAGAATTTCGAAGTATTTTAGGGAATTTCCTAAGACTTTAAAACACTTCGACAGATTTTAACGTTTTCGAATATTTTAATCGGATTTAGAGGGATTTCGAAAAATTGCAATGGATTCCAGCGAAATACAAGGAATTCCATAAGATTTTCAGTGATTTTCACAAATTCCATAAGATTTAATGTTATTTCTTGGAAGCGCAATGTCTATAGTATTACGGGATTTTCTGTACGACCTACTGGTCAAACATATATCAACGTATGTGCCTGAAGTTTCAAACGTTCAAATGAACTAAATATTTTCCCCCATTTCTATTTTACCTATAAGTATGGTTCCGACTGCAATTAGAATATGCATTATAATTATGTTTCAATAATAAATTATTTTCAATATAAATGAAAAAACATTTTAGCACTTTCTCTGGTTTACAAAGTGGTCAGCCAAAAATTTCTTGCATTTGAACATTTTGAACTTCAAGCGCATGATCAACATCTAGTATTGCGGAAAATTCCGTAGTTATTAAACAATTTAATTATTTTAAATTTTACCAGTTCAATTATTTCTTTCAATGCTTTTTGATTATTTAAGTTTAAATACGTAGAATTTACAAAGTATATACAATTCAATTGTAGAAAGTTTGTTGTCCAGATTAATACTAGATGAAACTGACCACTGCTGGTATCTGGCACACGTTCCCATATCGATTTGATTAAATTAAATTGATTTTTATTTTAACTTCTTCAATATACTAGCAACCTAGCAAGCAGGTCGTGCACTCAGTATTGATTTGTCCACTTAGATTTACATCGTACTCTCAACCTAAAGAACCTTTCTTTCTTCCTCTTCGCCTCATTAATTTTTTAAATCCCCCATGCATTGATAATTTTCTTCGTTATTGGTGTGAATATAATCGATGGTTACGATATTAACCTTTTCTCTCTTATTTTATCTAATTTTTCGTTAAATAATAAATACACATGAAGTTTAAATATGTGCAAAAGTTTAAAAAAAGTATATACTTATATATTCAAACCCTCGTATTTAATTAAACTAAAAGTTCTTCTTCCATCCTAGTGAAGTGCCTAGAAATTAGATGCACATTGAACATGAAAGCAACACTCGCTTTATAATTAGAATTTAAAGTGTCGATGAAGGCGTATGTGTTCGCGTAAATCGCAGGTGACTTAGCAAGAAAGTACAAAAATAACACGGGCACCGAGACTGCCGCACGGAGACTGGCAAGTGCGAATAAATGTGTGGGGATGTGCACGTGGCGATTCGGGACAAAAATACAATTTGCAAAAAGATGTTTAATTCTTATGCTGCGAAAAACTCGATAAAAATAGATTTATATTTTCGGAGTTTCTATTATTCTATTATATATTTCTATTATATTAAAAGTCGCAGGCGCGTCATATTGATTTTTGAACGATTTACTTGTAGCCGAACGCGTCACTCCAAATATATTTCCCATTATGCCACTCGAACAAATAGTTATCAAATTGACAAAAATAGCAAGTAATTATAATAAATTGTTTACGCTGGAAAGGGGGTAGAGTGTGACAGAACTGCCCCTTTCCTTTACCAGCTCGAATAATTATTATTTTAAATGCAATATATCCACCGATACGGAGTTCAGAGCTAACGTTACGGAAAATTCCGTAATACTTGCCCTAGCGCTGCACTTCATTGGTTATGTTTTATAAAAAATTTCATAATACCCCGTGAAGAAATTGCCAAATGCTTGCCTTATTTCCGATTTGGGCCAATTCAGGTACACAATTTTGTGGTTGTTAAATTTGGCCCCGACTTAACAGCCAAGCTTACCAGTAGATGGCGCTTCATTAATTTCGGAGACTAAAGTGGGTTGACTCCAAATCGCCCAAATTTCAACGTAAAGTGTCAAGAGTCAAAAATATTTTCATTATTATTTGGAAAAGTGACAAAATAAGTGGGAAAAAATGCCAAAAGTGAGCACAAGACGAATGCGTACGTATAGTATACTTCAAAATATTCCTGAATTACGTGTTGAAGACTATAATAAGTAAATTTATTAAGAATTTTAAGATGAAACCTAACCTCGAAATGAGGTTAT
>NC_046662.1:85365222-85385553 GCF_010883055.1 Belonocnema kinseyi | reverse complement strand
GTTCAATATAGAAATTGAAAGCAACTTCAATTTAGAAATTAAAACCAAAAATATATTGCAAAATACTTAAATCGTCTATCATACACAAATGCTGGCTGTTATGCTGCGTCGTTTGACTTTTTCCGTTTGCTCGAAAAATAGTGTCTGACATACTCCAATTTTTTCATATCGCGATCTGTTAGATGACCTGATATTTATATTCTCAAATTTCAGTTAAGGAGGTGATATATTCGATTTTAATATTATTTTATTTAAGAATCCCTTTTAATTAAGAATAAGAAAAAAAATTAATATGAGCCCGATAGGGGCCAAGTATGGTTATCTCTGGGCGCAGCGCTGGGGCCCCGATCGGGCATCGCGTTTCATTTCGAGTCTGGCCCCATCTAGATAGCCTGATTTGGGCCAAATTCTGCCCGATCTGGCCCCGATCAGATCCAAATTGGAAGTTCTGCACGGAACTTCTCAGTGCCTTTAGAGTAAGGAAGATTTTCCAAGCATTTGTAATTTATTACTGAAACATAATTTATTGAACATATTCTATTTCTAATGCTAATTATAGCATTTTTAAATTTATAGTATTCTAATATTTAAAAATATAAGTATCTACGCGTACCGAAAAAATCCAGCTGTACGTACCGAAATTTCGGTACAAATAATAACCCCTTTTCCACCTCCCTACCGAAAGAAATCTCTGAGTTTTCTTTAGCGAAATAGTTTGGCCCATTTGAGTCTATAAACAAAGTCGATTTGAAACAAAATAGTCTCGGAGATAGTTTGAAAAATTTGGGTCCTTTTCAAGATCCTTTTTGTGGTCGTTTTAAGAGTGGTGCGACGGTAATATAATGTTCCTTTTGTATTCGTCACGTACCGGGCGGGAAGAGTTATTTACAGTAGTTGGTCGTAGCTAATCCGCTCTCCCTTTTTAAATTTCTCTTCAAATTCTTAATACTTTTTTTTAATTGATGAATTTTCTCATTATACTTATTTATAATTATAACTTATATACTGATATACAAGTTTCTAGTTGAATTCAAAAATGTTGTCTTTTTTGGCGTATCTCATTCCATTTACGAGAAACGTTCTATTAATTCCAATTTTAAGCATTAAAAAAAAAAGTTAGATATCTGAAGTCATCGAAACCCGTAGATTCCGAATTATTATGTTTTAGGCTGTTAACTATGAAATTTAAAAAAATCTACTTTTAAATTTTAATCCTAAAGCTTAAAAAAGGACCCTTGAGTGTCGGCTACTCTATTGAGGTAGCCTCTCTGCTTGTTATTTATGATCGTATTCTTATTTCAATTTCGGAAAGGATATTTTAAACCCTTCAGACCATTTAAACGAGCTTGCTGAACCTTCAAAAATATCTACCTGAGTGCCTGCGGAGAATTTCTCTGAGCTTCTTTGACCTAAAGAATTTTTAGTATATACTCAAAGATTCTTTTCGGTAGAGCTCCCCTTATTCGCACCGAAAAAATGTGGCTACTTGTACCGAAATTTCGGTGCACGTGTCCATGGCCTTTAAAAATAGTCGACTTTCAAATGTTAAAATTAATTAACAATTAATTAATTGAAATAATTATAATCTAATCATATGTAATATTAATGACGCCTTTGATCGATTTATGTCTTTCAACATGATACATTTTATGTAAAGTAGGCATGATTTACGCCATGTAGCAGCATCTTTTATATTCTGAAAGCAGGCATTTAGACAACAAGAGGAGTGACAGCGAATTCACTTATGCGCAGTACAATTAGGAGTCCATAATACTCCTAGAAGTATTATGGGCTCATAATCATACTGTGTACGTGCGCATTCGCTCTCGCCCATGTGTGATTATAGCCGCGTCAACCTAACCTCAAATGTCAGAGGTGATAAATTTGTAAATCACGCGTTTGTTACATAAAATATCTTGTGCTCCTAGGAGGCACACTTCTTTTTATCCGAGCATGAGTTTGCAATACCCTATTTGCAAACTCACGCTGACATAAAGACTATTTGCCTTCTAGATACACAATATACTATTTTCTTAAATTTTTTTTGTACTGAAATTTGATTTAAAAATGGTTTACAATTTATTTTTGTGGATTTTTTTCAGAAAAATACAAACGTTTTTGTAAACAATTTATAAAAGTAAAGATAAAGCGATTAAAATTCCGTAGAAAATCCAAAACGTTGAAAAAATGAATTATTAAAAAAATGTTTTCTTTCATTTTTTGACAAAAACAGCCTTTCCGACTGATATTTAGCTTTTTTACTAGAAATACGGTTTTGCAGAAGGCTTCAAACTTTTTACTTCAAAAATTAGGAAGAGTCATCAAAGTAAACAATTACTACCTTTTTCAATGTAATAGCTATAAAATTTATATCCATTTTCGTATGTAATTTATGATCCTTTGCTTTGTCATTAATCAAATATGAATTACTTCCTTATAAAGGAATCATCATTATACGCTGTACAATTTCTGAACAGGTGTTTTCCAAATTGAATGTATTCGAACTAGCAGCCTTTTGCAGCATCTCTGAAGGTGGAAAGCAGTAGAGGGGAGTATTCATTGTACAGTCGATATGAGTATCAGGTGATACGAGGAGTCATAAATTCCATATAAGAATCAACCAAGTCGTAGTTGACTAAAGATCGTGTGATCCAATGGAGTATATCTTAAACAACATCTTGCGTTCTCATAAGTTACAGCTACTGGCAGTAAAGGTAGTAGATTGCTCATTAAATAGACTTCGAGCTGATTTCTTGACCAAGCTCACCTTTCCGATGATCCAGATAATTAATGTAAGAGTCCAGAAGATGCTATTTTTTTTATAAATTCCATCTGGAGTTATTAAATTTTGAACGTTTGCAATATTGAAAACCTTTTAACTATGGAGGCTTGAATTTGGAAACTGTACAATTGTCAAAGATTTAACTTTAAAAGTAAACAGTGTTGCATTTTTAAAATCCAAGGCGGAAAAGTCGAACATATGGAAATTTGGATCTTGCTTAATATTTTTTTCCTTTGAGTTTTTGGTTAATTACGGTGTAAATTTTGAGTATACTCGAAGATTATTACATTGTCCTAAGGGCCATTACCTTATTCTTGTAAAAAGATCTTCATTTCTTTTTCCAAACAAGTGCACTCGGTGCATTGGGGCCAGTGCACTCATGGACACAAATCTTTCCCCTTTTGATGCCCTCTTGCGCCTTTCGCCACGGAATGTAATTTACGAATCCAGAGTGATATCAGGACATCCATGCTGCTGAATTCCCTACAAGATATTTCGCTCCGATTTGTATCAATCCTATATTCTTCAAATTCAATGTTGACTTTGTCGCCGTTTCTGCTTTCCTTAGATGCAATATTGTATTGAAGACAATTCTAACGCTTCAGCTGATTATTTTATAAGATGTTGAATTTTGTTGGTAAACTGATCCAGTTGGACCGGTAAATCAAGAAAATTAAAGTTCTAAATTAATTCTTACCTTTTCAATTAGCCTAAATTAAAGCGTTAATTAGAAGCCTTCAAAGATTGAAACATAAGCTTTAAAATTTATCAATGTTAAAGGAGGTGGGTCAATAAATCCTGTTTTTAGAAATCAGATAACTTTCTTTCTCCTTTTTTGTAAGTAAATCTTTTTGTTCTAATTAAATGCCTTGAAAAATTATAAAACAAATATTTTCATTTATATGTATATATTATTTCGTAAAATAGAAACTTTATAGAAAATATTATGATATGCGTTTAAGTGCGTTAACGTATGATCACCTTATTGACCCTTCTCCTTTAGAGACGTTCGAATTTTAACAATTTATTATCAAGTGCGAGCTTTAAGGAAGGCTTCCAATGTGAAATTAAATTTTTGAATTGAAGTATCAGAG
Source organism: Belonocnema kinseyi (assembly GCF_010883055.1). Taxonomy (NCBI): domain Eukaryota; kingdom Metazoa; phylum Arthropoda; class Insecta; order Hymenoptera; family Cynipidae; genus Belonocnema; species Belonocnema kinseyi. The sequence goes on along the minus strand of NC_046662.1, from coordinate 85,381,677 downwards.
TTGTAATGAATAGAATTCCAACTTCATTTAACAATATATTATATATCACGTGCTTAAACGAGATATTTGTGGGTTGGTAAGGTGACACTTGATATAGTCGATACTCCATACAACAGCTGAGATGTGCATTACGAACTGTGCCCTTGACAGTTGCCATAAGAAATACTGGCTATATAAATTGCTACTTTACCAACTGATGGCAAGCTTCATAAAGTGATTTTTATATGCCAGCGGCAAACAAAATTAAATTTTACATTGCATTTTAAAATTCAAGATTGAAAAAGCTTATTATGTTTCCTTAGAAAAAACAGGATATTGCAATTTAAGGACCCGAGCAGAAAAAATTTTTAAAACCCCGGAAATTTAAGGTGTTCCACTCAATGTGTACAGCCATCAAATCTATGAGGGTAACCATGGTAAATCCTCTAAACATGATCGCTGTCCTCTTCGCAGTTTCCACTTTCTCTATTCTGGTCCTGAGCGCTACACCACAAAGTGGCCCGAAACCTGATTTGGGTATTAATCCAAAAACTTTTAAGGTGATTGCTGGAGGGACCTCGTTTGTAGCTTCGATCCCTGACGATTCTTTGGTGACATATGTGTGGAAAGATGGTGAACAGCCTGAGCAATGGTTGACTATGGGTCAGAATGGTGGTTTTGGCTGCAAGCTCGGTAAATTTGCAGTCACAAGTGACGGATCTGTAACGTCAACGATTAATGTAGATGCTGGGAAACGGTATCAGTCAATTGATGGTTTTGGTGCGGGTTTGACGGATTCAGCTGCAAATTTGATTACAAAATCAGTGAAGCGTGATGAAATCATGCTGAAGCTTTTTGGTATGGGTGTTGATGAAGCTGGTTTGACATTCGTGCGAGTTCCTATGAGGTCCAGTGATTTGATGTATGAAGGGTCTAATCTCTATACGTACGAGGACACCCCTGGTAGTTTCTCAGTTGCTAAAGATCAAATGACGATCGATCTGCTTAAGCAAGCAAAATCGATTACCGGTGGTAATTTGAAAATCATTGGCACCCCGTGGAGTGCTCCTGGGTGGATGAAGCGTGGAAGGTCTTTACTCCCAAAGGAATGTGGTTCTGATGTTAATCGCTTAGACTCGAATTATTATGTACAGTATGCCAGTTACTTCAAAAAGTACGTGGATGCTTATTCTGCTTCTGGAGTCAGGCCGTGGATGGTGTCTATGCAGAACGAGCTTGAGAACTGCAAGACACAGATGCCCACTACTCAGCTCACAGCTGAGGATGCAGTTAAGCTGTCAAAAGAGCTTAAAACGCAACTGCCTGGGGATGTAAAGGTTTTAGGCTGGGATCATAACTGGAATGACCAAGGGTATGTTAATACACTGACAAGTAACGGAGCTGTAAATGCTATTGGCTACCACTGCTACGACGGAACGAACTACATGGATCAAACACAGAAAATAGCCACATACATGACTGAATGTTCTGGTTTTACGGACCAGTCTCAGAATGTTTCTGGAAACATGGGTTGGGAAGTGAGTAACACCATCATTGGCCCTCTTCGTTATGACTCAAAAGGCTCAATTTACTGAAGTATGGCGCAACGGAGTGACGGCAGCCCTAGCCTCCTTGGTAATGATGCATGTAAGACGTGCCGTGGGATGACCACTGTAAGTGCTGATGGAAACAGTTTTGAGCCCAGCCAAGACTTTTACTTTTGGGCACATTTCTCCAAGTTCGTTCAACCTGGAGCAGTCAGAATCGACTCCTCGCAAGATGGGAGTCTTGCCACCGTAGCTTTTCGGCAGAGAGAGCAGAATATTCTAATCGTTTTGAACTCTGCCTCTCACCAGGCAGATAGCGGCTGAGGAGGTTCCGAAGATCATGATTTCCGCGGACATATCGTGCAGTCGGACGAAGACAAATCTGCCCAAAAAACGTCTTGGCTCGTGGGTTCTGAAGGTTACCGACGATGGATCAGTGACGGATCGACTTTTAACTGTCTCAAGTACGATGCCGGGATGCAAGGACCAGATGTGGTATCAGCTAGTAATCTAGAAAAATACCTCAATATCAAGGATGTCTGGACTGTATGTGGTGCAGAAACTATGGGCACGCGAAATCAGCTAGAGTCAGGTACCTACCTCAAATCCAAAAACGGCGCGCGTCTTCCTCTCACACAATACGGCCTTGCTACACTTGATGTACACGGTCACGATCGATGGGCACCATCCGGCAAAGGCAACCGCTTTATCCTACAAGAAGACCAAAACCTCGTTCTCTACCATGAAAATAGAGCTGTTTGGACCAGTAACACCAAAAATTCAGGTGCTATTTGGCTTTCCATCCAAGGCGATGGCTCCTTCACTCTCTTCAACAAAGACAATAAAAAAGTCTGGTCCTCAGCGCTCAACCTAGATTACTACCGTGGATGAATGATTCAATGGAATGGTGACAACTCCTTACAAAAAACTTCCTGGCTTGTTGGAGCTGATGGGAAGAGGCGATGGATAGCCAACTGGGAAACCTGGGAAGCCTAAGAGACACCGGGCTGGAAGGTTCTATGTCGGTCAGCAGCGAAATCGTTGACCAACTTCCGAACCTTAAAAATGTGTGGGCCAGCTGCGGCACTGACAGGATTGGACGTAACGGCGCTTTAGAGAAAGGAGGAAACCTGAAAGCCGGTGACTACAAGCTTACTCTAACTGATCGCGCCCTCATCCTGACGAAGAACGAGAATAAAGTCTGGTCAACTGGTAAAGGAGCAGCTCAACTTATACTCCAAATCGACGGAAACCTCGTCGAATATGACTCCAAACGCACCCCCGCTTGGGTAACAATGATAAACGGGAAAAAACCAGTTGGGCTCGTACTCTGCGACGACGGTTCACTGCGTCTCTACGATAGCAACAACAAGCAAATCTGGGAACGATAATAACAAAACAAACCACTGTGTTCGGGGGCAGTATATATATTATTTATAAGTAAAGTATTCAAAATTTGTATTTGAAATTAATTTTTTGTATTTTACTTATATACTATTTTTGGTTTACTTTCTTTAAGTTTTCTCGGATTGTACATGGCATATTTCCGCTTCCGCAAAGATTTACATTAATTTAATAAACGAGAGAAAAATCGAGCCCTAAGTTTTCTTGAAATGAGGAAGTGTTTGTCTTCCGATGACCCCTGTTTCTGGAATTTGTTTTTCTCACGTTACTGATTCAAGGATATTGAATCCTGATTCGATGTCCTGAAATCCAGATCCACGTCGATGAGCTGGTTCCCCTTTGGATCACTTTTCAAGGCTCTACGTAGCCTAGATGCTTAACGGTGGGCGAGCAAAAGTTGTCCGACCTAACCTGACCCGAGATTCTATATTTATCGTTATTCGCGGCGTAAATGTGCCGAATGTCGGCACGTGTACTGAGCCTCGTTTGAACGATATGCATCGACTTTTGCTTTCGAGATTGAATTGAAATGAAATGAAGAGATAAAACGTGAAAATGATGGTCTAATTTCAGGTGCTGGTTAATCAGATTCAAAGTTTGAAGAGATAAGCTCTAACGAATTTTAATCGATTATCCAAATTCATTAGCGCCAAATGAGCTTAAAGTCCTCCCTCATAACGATCTAAAAATATGTGTTAATTATCAAAGAAGAGATAAAAATGAAGAAAATAACCGATTCTCTTTGTAGATACCCTTAACTCTTCGTTACGCATTTCAAGGAGGTTTATATGTTATATTACATAAGTTTGCTTAAAAATAACAAGCAAAAACGTATCCTCCACGAGATAGCGTTTAACGAACGATTGCCATAAGAAAATGCTTCCTTACATTATTGGAGAAGCCATACACGATTTTATAACCGACTTCCGAGGTCAGATAAAAAACCATTTAGATTGTTCCTTACATTTGGAAGCGAAAAATCTTTCTTGACTTACGCAAAAATGTCTGTTGTGGACGGATATCCTTTGCAGATTTTTACTTATGACCAACAAAACGGTCTTTTTGGATTGAATGTATATCTTAACATCACAGAAACAATTTTCCGTGTTCTATTTTAGTCACTCCTTATCAGAAATTGTAATCAAATTTGTATTGCAAAGCGTTTCAAGCCTCTCAGTGACGTCATTTATAGTCTGACTCTACTGATTGAAATCTCTTTCCTGAGCGAGAGAGAAATGACTCCTGAAGGGAAGTCCGTCGGCATCACCTAAAATGACAATAGCTTTTGCAGTCACCGTAATTTCCAATAAATCAAGTGATGAAAAATCTTTCAAGTTTATTACTTCCAAAATTTCGTCAAATTGTCTTACTATTTCTGGGTTAGTATGGTAAAGGCATCAAGTGAGCAACAGAACAAAGGAAGCCACTCAAAGTTCCAGTTACTTATAGTAATTCATAAAGAAATTTTTTAGCGTATACTGGAATGGAAAGTAATCGTTAAATATCGTCTTAGTAAGCCACAACATTTTGAATATGAACCACAATTATTTTATGGATTTTTCAACCTTATGTATCAAGAATCTCTGCAAAGTTATTCGAACCGAATTGATGTCAAATTTTAGGTTCGTCAAAAGTCGATCTGAAAGACTGTTCTAAAAGTCAATCTAAAGACTTCTGAATTCTAAGTTAGGACCTTTCTAAGCTTCCCTGTAATTGTCTAGAAACCAAACAGAGGTAACACTACTAACCCTTGACAAGAGCCTGCATACCATTTTCTAGTGAAGTTACCCTTTATAACACCCGACCAGTTCCCTGTTTAATGTAGGGAATATTAGGGTATTTTCTACACGGGTATTAAGACTTATGAAAACGCAGAATTCCGTATCATATAAATTATAGCTAACAAAGGTTTATTTAAGACCATTAATTGTAATTAAATTACCAATTTTCGTATTTTAATGGTTTTTCTGTGATTTGGAATAACCACATCGAAAGTCGATTTGAAAGACTTTCAACTGGCCGAATTTGAATCGGGTTTTTCCGATTTGGAATGACCGCGTTGAAAGTCGATTCGAATAACTCGAACAATGCACGGGTCTAGTGAAGAAGCTGATGTGTAAAGTGGCCCACTATTGATGACATAATCGTAAATTTTATTTTATTATTTTTTGTTGTCTGGTAAAAGAGTGCGTTACTTTAAGTTGTATGTATAATGTGTATCGGAGACTCATGAGCGCATCTTATGGTCTCGCTTCTCTTCGACATACCATCATAATCGCCGTCGGCGCTCTCAGAGCTCGTATATAGTTAGGCGTTCGACCAAGTTCAACATCCCGCTAATAGTTCAGGTTCGCTTGTCTGCATGGGCGGGCCAGAGTGAAGAGAGGCACTGACGATCCTGCGTGTCGATAACGTCTGAATACTTGATTGATAGATTCTCATTGGTCGTGATTTCCAAGTCTAGTTAGCCAGTCTTTTTCTCACAACCCTTCCATATTACTTGACCTTTTTCACTTCGTATAAAATTCTAAGTTGGCGCCAGTCATAAAGCTAGATTTGGACGGAAGTGGGTACTAGAAAAGTTTAAAAGAATGTAAATATAAAGGGACCGTGCATAAATTACGTAAAAAATTTGCCTGAAATTTGCAACCACGGACCCCCTTTTCTTATTGCCCGAAGGTTTCTACCCCCCTGCCCACCTATTTTTGTGTAATTTTTGCTGACTTTCTTTTTGTTCGCGAATTCACTTAGGGCTCATTCAAAGTAACGTAAGAGGGGGAGGGGGGGCGGTAAATATGACTCTTTCTTATGAATCAACTAAGTAGTTCAACTTGTAACTGAGTAGCTAATTTGTCCAAAAATAATGATTTCTCAACAAAAAATGTATAATAATAGGTATTTTAACTACACACACACACAACTATAGATAATTTATGCACATCCCCAAAGTTTACATCTAGATTTAGAACTGTCTATTGGTGATTCCTCAGATTCCTCAATAATGATATAATTTCACAGTGCGCTTTATGTCGTCGTCTTAACGATAAAGAATGCTTTTTTAACAATGGTACAAAACTACGGAAACGGGCGCTTGATGTGACGTATAGTAGTTAAATTGACGAAAGAGCTAAAAAATAAAATGTAGCCCCTGGTGTCGCCGGCCGGCTGACGATAAACAAATTAACGTCGATTGGTCACTCCTATCTCGTTCTTATTCTTCCAACCGCGATCGAGGTGACATGAGTTGCTGTGACGCTTGGATGACGTCGTCGAGATCATTCTCACCATTTAGGCCAAGTCAGGGATCAATTCAAATTGTGAATGGCATGTACATAGCCTTGTCCACTCAGTTCACATACCGAACCAGGGCTGTCTATCAAAACAAAACCAGATACACTTTTTTCTCTTATGATTTAGGGAAATATGGATTTTTTTCATCTACACTGAGAGAAATTTCGGGAGATTAATTCATGGCACTACGGCTTGATTTTATTAAGCTTTTGCGCGAGAAATAAGATCTCAGAATCCTTGCTTTTAAAGCATAGGCCTCGAACTTTCAGGCCTTAGGTCATGCCCCTTTGCTCTCAGGTCTCGAATTCTGTGCTTTTAGATCACAGAGTCCGAGACTCTAAATCTCGTAAAAATTTTTCCTGTAAAATCACGAGCTTTCGTGAATTAATCTTTTGAAATTTCTCTCCGTGTATAATTAAAATTGTTTAATTTCAGTATACCAACCCTTATTCCACTATTCTAGAAAAAGTGATTTCGTACTAAACTTTTTAACACAATCTGTGTTGCTATAGGTCAGGGAATTCCGGAAAGCCAGGGAATGTAAAACTGGTCAGAAAAAGCCAAGGAATAACAGGGAAAAACCGAATGAGTCAGGAAATTTTCGATCAACTTTGGTTGAAGTTTATTAAATTATGTATGGCTGCTGCCTAGACATCACACTCTTTCCACTATTCCTCTCTTTTCTTCTGCTTTCATGAAACTTCTCCCTTTTCGACTTATTGTCTTTTTTTTGTCCGAATACAAATTGAATTTCTAGAACCCAATAAGAAAAGCCAACTATTTTTGGTTGAAAGTACTTTCAACCAAAAATAGTTGGATGTTCTTATTCGGTTCTATTACGTTAACTCTTTTGAATTGAAAACTCTACTTTTATATTTTTGTTTCAGAATTAATCTCTTTTTGTTAAAATTCTACTATTTGGTTAAAAATTTAATTCTATTGTTGAAAATTCAACTATTTTGTACGATGAATATTATTTTTGGTCGAAACCGAACTGTTTTTTGTAAAAAATTAGTCTTTTTGATTAATTTTTTTTTAATCACACTAAAGCGTTCCATTTTTGGTAGAAAATTGGTCCTTTTGCTTGCAAATTCATATTTTTTGTCAAAAACTTTTGGTTGATAATTCAACTATTTGGTTACAATTTTAAACTGTTTTTGGTTGAATTAGAACCTTTTTTGTTTGAAAATTCCATGATTTGGTTAATTTCATACCTAAAAGAACAATTTATAACCCTCAGGGAAAATAAAAATTTGGTCTGGGAAAAGTCGGGGCAATTCAAGGTATTTTCAAAATTAGGATTTTGTAGCAACCTTGACGATGTGTATTTGATTTTCAAAGAATTGGCAAGCAACTAACTCCATTCTCGGAAAAATGTACCTTACCCCGTCATGCTTTGCCATCTTTTTAGTTCAAGCTAAAAGACGAAAGATAATTCTTACCTAGCGATCTACGTGAAAGTTAGATATACAGAGATCGATAATTCGCACAGTTTTTCCACTTTCCAGGACTTATTCTCACGTGTGCTTAGCTTTTTCCTCGACATACTGCATGTGGCGATTTAGTGACACTCGAGAGTGGAGATTAGGCTATTTTGCTATTCAAGTTTGCGATCGTAAATTATGAACGCATATATATCAGTGAACGTGTAATGGAAATTGCACAACATTGTGGGCCATACGATACGAATGTAAAGAAACTTTGTATTTATTATATCCAAAGTTTAAAAGTCCACGTCGTTTTTTTCTTGAATTCTGTTTCTTTAAAAGTGAGTACCTGACAAAATTTGAATGTTTTCGCATTATTTATTATTTGTGTTCAATTAATAGCTAATTACCTTTACAAGACGTGACACCCCCCTCGTAGCTTCCGTCCGGATATAAAGTGACCATAGTCGAACTTTTGCTAAGAGAAAGGAACGTTTTTTCTGAGTTTGCATGTAAATGAAATAGAACTATTTAAGTACAAGTCATTTTTCTTTGATTTCGTAACATTCTACGACTTTTATGCAATCTGCTTTAAAAAGATCGTAAAAAAGGAGCAAGGGGAATTAACCGAGAATTCCTAAGTGCGGTGCATAAGAAAACGCAGCGGGAAAACGACGGACAGTGCGATCATCGACGTTGGCCTAGTCCCCTCGTGACTGGATCCATTATACGGTCATTGGTCTCGCTCTTTGGCGGTGTATACGTTTCAGCGAGACGACAGACAGTTTGCTGATCCAGATTCTTAGAACCTTCCGAATACATCAATCGAAAGTGCACATAAAAAATAAAACTGCAAAAGTAAACTTCACAGTTGTCAGAATTAGGATTCTTATTGCTTGATGGAGAAGAACGTTGCGAGTGTAAAGAATTCGTGATTAGCGGATAGGGTTGTCAAAATTGAAAATGCATCATTTCAGGGTGTCCAAAGGCCAACGAAAAGTCAGGGCATTTTAGTGAACAGAGAAAATCAAGACAAATTTTGGGAATTTAAAAAATAAAATTACAACATTCGGGGAGTTTATGTAAGACCACCATAATCAGAACTGCCACACAGTCACTTTTAATCACTTTTGTTCTCAAAACACTTTTTGGGCCCTTTTTTAAGACAGTGTCATTACAGTCACTAGTTTTAAATAAAGATATAACTTTAGTTACTTTTCTTTGATTAAATTAACCCATGGGTTAATCATTGTTAAATTCAAGCATACTTGTTTCTAAATTTCCTTGAATTCTTTTAAATTTTTGTAGTGCATTTTAGAAGATTCCAAGACATTTTTAATAGATTTCAGCAGTGTACAGGTATGTCAAAGAATCGAAGCAGTTTTAGGATCACAGAAAAAACTGAAGTTAAATTTTGTTGCATGTAAAATTTCCCGCTGTTAAAGGTTACATGCTATTTGGCGAAAGTTTATCCTACGATGGAATAAAAGCCGTCGTCTGCTACAACGTCCTAATAAGCAATGGGAAAACGGCAATGTATGAGTTAATTCAAACCATAAATATGGACACCAGATTTATAATGACACAGAAAAAACAAAAGTTAAAATTTGTCAGGTCAGGCTTGCCACGGTTAAAAATTAAAAATATTTCGGCAAAAGTTTCACTGAGGTTAGGAGAACAATTCTGATCTCGTCTACTGCGTCACGCCTAAGTGAGCAAATTTCGGTAAAACATGTAGAATTAACAACAGAAAATACGAAAAAAATTTGTTCTTACTAATATATCTTCACTGAAATAATTTACACTATTGTAGATGAATTAGAACTTATTATGAGATTCATGCGCATAATATGCGGGAAAACCTTGATGGACAAAGTAAGTAAAGAGATAATTCTAAAAGAATGTGGTGCAGAAGAGACGCTAGTAGACACATGGGAAAGAAATCGGTTAAGATGGTTCGGACATGTTGAGAGAATGCCAAATGAACGACTAACGAAACAAGTGTATCAAGGTAAAGTAAATGGCAGCGTGCCCAGAGGTAGACCGCGGAAAGAATGGTTAGAATGTGTGAATGATACGCGAGGTTCTTCGCTTGGGGTGAATGCTAGAGAGATTGATCAGCAACCTGGGTCGGAGCAGTGTTGCGGAACGAACGTGTTAGCCCTTCCACACACTACTCCTTTCCCCTACCGAGTGAGTCACGCCTACCCCGAAAGGGAAATGGCTTAATAGTGTAATAATAATAATATTAATAATAATAATAATTCCATTTGGCAAAAAGCAAATGACAGTTGGGAATCCCCGGTTCTCTCCAATTTAATGAAGTTTAATGTCGATAGAGAGCGCTGTCGTCGCAATCCTCGCTACATCTTGAATAAAAATAGAGAGGTTATAAGGCAAATGATTATCCAGGCAAGGTTAAAAATCGAAAATTATCTTCGATTCATGTAAAGTTTATCCGACCAGGTTAATTTTTGTTGCGGTGAAACTTTCACCCGGAATCGATGTAAACTTTATCTTTCGTTTTTTCTGTGGTATTTTTAAAATTATAGATAATTTCTAATAACTTTAAAAAGTTCTAAATTTGATACAATAATTTTTTGTTTAAGTTATAATAAAACGAGTTAATATTTCATTAAAATTGAACATAGTAATACTTTTTGTTCACCTTGTAACATTTATATTTCTGGGCATTATTACACTGAGAAAACTATATTGCACAAATTACAATATATATCGTAATTCCTGCGCTATATATCGTAATTATCGCATTATAATAGCGCAAAATCGTGAAATCGTACATTGCAAGTTTTTACATTATAAACCGCATAATTGTGCAATCTATAACGTAAGAAATGGGGATTCCCATCCGTCAGTTAGATTTTGGGCTTTTGCTTAAATTGTATTAAGTAATTTCTAATTCGTCTACAATAATGTGATTTATTTCAGAGGAAATATATCAGTAAGTACATATTTTTTTGTGTTTTCTGTCGTAGATTCTACATGTTTTACTGAAATTTGCTCACTTCAGCGCGACGCAGTCGACGAGTTCAGAATTGTTTTCCTAACCTCAGTGAAACTTTCGCAGAAATATGTTTAATCATTAACAGTTGCAGGTCTTACCTGCAGCAAATTTTTAATTTTCTCTGTTACTGTTTTAAATCTAGAATCCCGATTTATAGCTTGAACTGACTCATACTCTGCCTTTTTTCAATTGCTGCTAAGGGCGCCGTAGCAGACGACAGCAACAAAATTTAGCTTCATTTTTGTCTATGATATTAGTGCATTATAATATATTACAAATCTCCGGGACCTGATTGTTCGTTATCATATTGCGCTTTCTTGCAATATAGAGGTTTTGCGATTTCATTGTGCGATATTTTTTTCTCCGTGTATTATACAATAAAAAAATCTGCCCGCTTTGCGGGCACATTCTCATCGCGCACTTCGCGCGCGGCTCGCTTCGCTCGCAAGTTTGAGCGCGCCCATGGCGCGCGGCGTTTAAAGCTCGCGCTTCGCGCTCGGATATTTATTCTTTGCATTCGAAATACTTGAAAAAAAACTTTATTAAACAGATCTCTTTTAGATGCCAGTATTTATATGCGTCTTCATATTCTGAATTGTCTACTTCATTAAGTATAGTCAAAGATTAAGTTTCTCAAAGCTCTGTAGACTTTGACGTACACATTCTCATCGTGACACTCGCGCTGCGCGCTCGATTTCCGACAGACATTTGTAAACAGGTTTTGTTGGATTTTTTTCTAGTAACTTTCGTCGTTTTTCCACACCTTTTTTTTTAGCTTACTTTTTTCAAGGTTATCTTTCACGAATAAAACAAAAAGTACGCGTCCTATCAAGAAGTGATTCTTAATGAAATTGTAGATCTTTTTTGGGATAACCATTTTTGTTAATTCATCTTTTTTTGTATCGTACATAGTTTTTCCACAAAATGGAATTTTTTATATTCCATTATTTTTTGTGCAATCAAAATTTGAATTTTCAATTTTTGAAGAAAATCCAAAAATTGGTTATGATAATCTCATAGGGATTTTAAAAAAAATGTTTTTCTTCTTTTGACTTTTTTTCATATCTTGCGTTTTTCGGCTTCAAATTTTGATTTTCGGTTGATTAAAAAAATTTTGAAAACGCTATAACTCTGAGAATTTTCTTTTTATCTAAAAAAGTCATAAGGATAAATTATTTGTTTTTTTTCAATACTCTAAATATCCGTACATAGAATTTTCAAATTCAGAAAAAAGTGGTCTAAAAAATTTTCAAAATGCGCTCACTTTTTGAATTTTTATAAAAAATGGCTGGTTAACGAACTCGTCCTTTCTTTTAGGACCTAGAAAAAGTGTACCAAAGATAGATTTGATTCGTTCATTTTTTCGAGAGTTATCGCGTTTACGGTTTTACGATCTTTAATCGCTATCTAAACCTGATTTTTAAAACCCATAACTTCCCATTTACCCGTATGCATGTTTATATTTTTATTTTAACTAAAAATTGAATTTTTTATAGAAAATTGATTTTTTTATCGCAAAACATAGAGCCAATTCTATTCGAATTTTAGGACAGTGCCGCTTTAAGATTGTTAATTCAACAATACTTCAGCTTAGGTCTGGACTTTTCTTCAGCTTTAAATAGTGATTAAAATTTTACAGAATGCTAGTTCTGTATATTGCCACCCTTCAATTCACCTTGAATTTTTATGCATTTTTTGGGGAATTTGAAAGTTTTTTCGAGTTCCTTTAAATTCTTTTGAAATTAAATTATATTTTTCTAAGTCCTATAGGTCAAATTCTTTTAAATTCAAACGAATATTAATCACGTTATTAACGCAAATTAATCACTTTAGTCAATTTGTGGGTTAGAGATTGGTCACTTTTGGTCACTTGTTGCTGTGACAGCCAAGGAATGTTAAATATTATCAAATTCAAATTTAAAGCTATTTTATTCTATTTATAAGAAATTCGATATTAAAAATGTTACAAGATTAGACTCTTAAAAAAAATTTTGCGGTCACCCGGAGTCTCGGAATATTATAATTTTCAATTTGATATTTTTAACTTTAAAATTATTTAATTAGGAATAATATCAATAGAAATTGACTGGGCAGCCCGGAAATTTAAAATTGTTCGTGGATCCGTATAAGAAAAACTATAATTAATAAACTATAATTAATAATAAATTTTCGTATAATTAATAAAGTGTCATTATGTATTCGTCATTGCCTTTCGTCGTTTATAGAATACAATTTTTACTGAGCGATCTCTTCCACGATATCCAGCAGAATGTCATAATCGATCCCTGGTTTGTTCTCTTTCTAGATATCACGAGAGATGAGAAAAGTGAGAACGAGATATAGTGTTAACGGCCTATAATCGTGCAGTTATTGTGAAAACAGTGATAATTTCTATTCACTACCACGCCCAGCCGGTCGACGACTGTATGATTTATCGAGTGGAAAAAACAAAGTTTTAAGAGATTTCGGTTTTTTTTGCGACCACGTTAAAAATATTGTTGTTGGTCAAGTGTCACGAGTAGTTGTTTCCCTTGTCGAATTACATTTGGATGTTGCCGGGGATCCGGCCTTTTATTCGGTGGATACGTTCGCAAAAGTGGATGAAGGGCACATGGCCCTGGACTATGGTACTGTCTACAATATGCACCACACAAATCAATTAGGTATGTATTGATCCTGTGAATCTAAAAAAAGTTTCACTTGTTGACTCAGAAAAATTTAGTTTCTTGTTTTCAAAAATAAGCATCATTCTATTTTTGCGAGAACTGTGATTATCGAATTTTAAAAATTGGACTGTTTGTCTGCACTAACAGCCTACTTGCATTTTCAAAAGATATTTGTTTTTTATTTGTTCTTCATGAGGTTATGTATAAATCAAATAAAATTAACAAATTCGTAATAAATAATTAGAATTATTGATTTCATTATATAGTTCTTGATAAATGTAAACTATTATTCGACTACACTTACAATGAAAAAAATGATTTATTACCAAAATGTAGACAAAAGTAAGTTTAGTCTTAGTGCTATTGTTTTCTGCTCCGGCGAAAATGTGCTTTTTTATCGACAAATAGTTGTAAAACATCTCAGATACAAACTCAAGTTAAATATTCTTGGTGTTCGCACCTTTGGTATAAAATCATTTCAACGGAACTGTTTTCCGCCATTAATTCGATAATTCTTGGTTTTAAAGCAAAGTTTGAAAAATGAAATGGCAGGCACAAATTTTTGAAGAGCAAAAGAACTAAAAAATTAAATATAAAAATAGATAACTGTTTCAACTTTTTTATTTGAAATTCGGAAGTTAGGCAATAAGTCTTTTAAAAATCAACATTCGCTTTCCTTAATTGGTCGGTGAAAGCGATTCAACAATTCACAGTTCTTGTAAACTTTAAAATATGGCCAATTAAATGATTTAAACCACACTTTCTGCATAGGTACTTTATTATTGAAAAATACAATTGTTGTATATCTTGATACGACTCTATAGTTAATTCTTAAAAGTGGAAATCTTGGATTTCATCTCGAGTATTATAACTGCGCAGTCCTCGACGATGTCACACGAACACACGTGATATATTTTTTCGCGCTATTAATATACAGCAGTATCATCATTTGCAGAAAAATGTCAGAGCTAAGAGGAAAAAGTGTTGATGTTGCTTTACGCGAAAATGCGATGGAGATATAGAAAAAAAGAGTAGAAAAAAGGGCCAGAGACACCGATTACCGACTCTATTTCTATACTCGTTGCGCAGGCGCATACAAGACGCTCGTTGCACAATCGGATAAAACCGAGTGCAGTCGAGACTTCAATCGAGTGATAAAGCTTTGTAGTTTATTGTCGACGGTACAGCGGAAGAGATTCTTACATGAGACTAGACTGCTGCACAAATTAATGTAGTGATGTACTCGTACTCGTACTCGTACTCGAATGCTGTGCCTTGATGCGTCGGAAACTAGCAACGTGTACTTTCCTCACTTTTTATAGTGTTGATGGTTACGCTTTAGATTTCTCCATATATTTTATTAGATTTAATAGCGCACGGGCAACCATGAATAACACGAAACACGCAATGCAACACACACACACACATACACATACACATATATATATCTTGCATTCACAGAGGGTCACTGGACCAGGAAACCCGAGAACCCCAGTCTTGGCGCTGTCCAGACAGTCTGGCCTGGGCCTGGATAGAGTGTAACGTTTTTTCTGACTAGTCAGGCACTAGGTATGTGCTAGTCAGCCGCTAGTTATGAGCTGTTCAGCCGCGAGCTACTGGCTGCTTGACAGTTTGTGACCCTTGATCGACGAAAACTGAATTCTCGATATAATAGTAGACTTTTCAATCAGGAAGAATGAACAGTAAAAAAAAGTTGGATTTTCTTATTGGCTTCTCTTTTTTTAATTCGCATTTAAGTGGAAAAGTGAAAATAAAGAAAAAAGGAGAAAGCCCGTGAAGCATGCGATAAATATATAATAATTTTGATTTATTTTGAATACTTTTAAAATATGTAATAAAACATGTAAAACTACTTTTTAGATAATAGTATATTTTAATTTTAATATTTTAATATCAACAAGATAACTATATAATATAAAAAGTTTTTAATAATAAATGAAATCCATGCCACCCATTTTTTGGAAAAAAATCTTTGATTAACAAGCAATTATAAATAACGGGGAATATGCATATGTTTAAGATATATATTCTCGAAATATGGAATTCCAGAAATGTTCGTAAGGCTCTTTCCATTTCAATAGTAAAGAAACGTATTTTTTTAAATACATTTTCTATCTTCTGCAGAAATTGTAAAGCCGAAAAGTACACGAATTCCACTAATTTCTTGATAGGGTCATATTCAAGGCTGATTCGTGATTTGTACACAGTGAATCAACGAATTTCCGTTTCCACAAATAGACTTTATCTAATAATGCCTGTTGAATCATCATGAAAATCAAAGAACCCTCTAACAGAAACGTCCGCAAAAGATGGATTCAAGAAATCATTTATACTATCAGGCATCGACTCACCCCACAATTCACACTTGCTTGCACTTTTTTTAACGGTACAACTATTTTGCTACTATTTTCTCAAACTGTTTGCTAATGCAATTTTTTTTCACTTTGCCTTAAAACATAATTTTAAAATTCTGTGCTGATTGGCTAAAACAGCATATCCGCCAACTCAAAAATCGAAATGCAAATAATTTCAAGATTTTGAAGATTTACATTTTTTCAAAATTTGTAACGAAATTTTAAGAGGTTTTATAAATTTCAAGGTATTTCCCGGGATTTTAAAGTATATCAAAGAATCTGACCAGGCCTACACCATTATACAGGAACTTAAAAATTTTAATGAATTTCAAAAGATTCGAAAGGTGTTAGGGTATTTTGCAACATTCGAAGAAGTTTCAAAAGGATTTTTAAAGAGTATTAAAGGATTTTAAGGAATTTCAGAGAATTTTTAAGAGTTTCTAAAGAATACCAGGGATTATTATTATTATTATTATTATTATTATTATTACACCATTAAGCCATTTCCCTTTCGGGGTAGGCGTGACTCACTCGGCAGGGGAAAGGAGTAGTGTGTGGAAGGGATAGAGTTTTTTCAGATTGATCCAGAATTCTCGTGCTATTTAAGTAAATAACACGTTCGTTCCTCAACACTGCTCTGACCCAGGTTGCTGATCAATCTCTCTAGCAATCACCCCAAGCGAAGAATCTCACGAAGTCGTTATGTAAGGTTCCCCACTTGGGTCCATTAATAGCCAAGGT
>NC_046662.1:85360330-85365122 GCF_010883055.1 Belonocnema kinseyi | reverse complement strand
GTGTCTACTAGCGTCTCTTCTGCACCACATTCTTTTAGAATTATCTCGTTACTTACTTTGTCCATTAGGGTTTTCCCGCTTATTATGCGCATGTATCTCATGACTAAATAAAATTAAATGAAGTTTCAAGGGACTCCTAGGGATTTTAAGGGTTTTCTACAGATTTCATGAGTTCTCAGGGGATTTTAGAGACTTAAGGATTTTTAAGCGGTCTTTAAACTATATTAAATATTTCGAGATGTACGGGATTCGAAAAGAATCCTAGCAATTTTACAAGATTCAAGGGATTTTAACAATATCAAAGGTTGTCAAAGAATATAGTGTATTTTGAAGATTACAATGAATTTCAGAGGTTTCAAATAATTTTGTAGGATTATAGAAAATTTCAAGGGATTCAAAAATTTCTAAGGAATTGAAAATGATTTCGTAAAATTTCAGAAGATTTGGAAGAATTCAAGGAACTTTACAATATTTGATTTCTTAAGAAATTAAAAGATTAAATTAGATCATAAGAAATTTTTATAGATTTTAATAGATTATAACAAAATTTGGAGTTTTCTAGGGATTTCAGATAATTTAAATAGAACTCAAGGGGTTTCTAGAGATATAAAAAGATTAACGAATTTTCCAAGAATCTCAGAGGATCTCAACATATTTCAGGGGTTTTAAAGGACTCGGAGCGGATTTAAAACCTTTTCAGGTTTTTTTAAAAGATTCGAAAGGATTTCATGCGATTTTAATGAGAGATTTATATCATATACAAGAGTAAAAAAATGGTGAACCCCTCGATGTAGTATCGATAAATTTGGAGGACACTATTTTCTTACTATTTTTAAAAAATTATGCTGCTGTTGACTATTTTGAATTTCTCAAATGACTCATGGGCCTGTGCTATAAAACATTTTCGTGGTAAATTGTGTAGTTACTAATGATGCTAATTTTTCTATACATTTCTCTAACGAGCCCTTGAAAAAAGAAAGCAGTCAACATGACCCTTTATCGTGTTTCCCAATTTAGGAATTTTCAAATGACAGCCTTTACAAGAAATGTTTGTATTCTCTTTTATTGCGGATCTTTTTGGGAACCAACCACTGAGTCTACTGCAAAAGAACTACAAAAGTCTTTCGAAGCAGTCGTTATTCACAAATGTCAGCCTATTTTTATACCCTTGTTCTAATCTTGGAGATCGAACATACTAGCCATTCGGTCAGAAGTGGTTGCCGGCGGATTGGTTTAGCTTTGTGAGTTACTTTCTACGATTTATGTTTGAATCGTATAAACTTTTTCTTGAAACATAAAAATTGATAGAAAGAATGGAATCATTGAAGGGGTTAAAGATGTCACAAGTTGAAAGTGCCCCAAATTTCGAAACATCCCTAAAGTACCCCTCAATTGGAAGGATACCACATTTAAAAACTTCCTACAAATTTATAACAAAATTCCAAGAGTCCAATTAGCCACTTTTTTCCAGACGAGTGTTTTCCATATGTGTTATACGTAGAAACA
The DNA here is from genome assembly GCF_010883055.1 of Belonocnema kinseyi. NCBI lineage: Eukaryota > Metazoa > Arthropoda > Insecta > Hymenoptera > Cynipidae > Belonocnema > Belonocnema kinseyi. Next base: position 85,363,616 of record NC_046662.1, on the reverse strand, counting down.
GCAGTCCTAAACACGTGGAAGTTCGTCGGCAAAAATAAGTGCGATGGCTTCTAGTCGCTGGCTGTTATATTTTTAGACTTGAACCGTCTAAATTTGTCACAAAGAGAGACAAAGCCAACAGATACACGAGTACGTTAGACTAGGGGGAAGAGGATGTTAAAGGAGGGGGTGGTAGTTGAGAAAAGTAGGGGTACGCGTTTACTGGTGGTAGTGTTACGAAATTGTAGCATCCGAAATGTGTTCGCTAAGGTAGACTCACTTTGAAACACAAACGTATCTAACATGGAACCAAGGTTTCAAAGTTCAAACTTTTTATTTGAATTGGAACACAGTTAAATTGGCTCTGTCTTTTAAACGAATTTCGCTTTCTAAAATTCTTGTTTTTAAAATGGGATGAAAGAGAAGTAATGTAAAAGAACAAAAGAGCTATATAATAAAGATTATAGGGTTGTTAAATCGGTATTTAGAAACAAATATTTTGTAATCTTAGCTTTTATCTCGCCTTACCTATTTTGCAGCAGTGTTGTGACGACGATTTTATTTTTCTCTTCTGACCTTTTCTTTCGGAACTTAATTTTTCTTCTGACTTATTTTTCTCTTCTGGAGAGAAGAGTTTCTAACCTTATTTTGTCAACTCGGAGGATTCCCTTCTGAAAATTCCTACATGGGTTCCTGTATAGGATCCTACATACAATCCTATCATGATCAGTTTATTGAATTTTCTTTGAACTTACAAACTTTTTAAGAAATAAAATATCGGACTGAAACTTTAGAGAATGTTTCAGAAGACCATTTACGTTTATTTCCTTAATTTGAGTAGGAATTTCATTAACAGTTGTTTTCAAAGAACTTAAATCTGGGACCATTTTTGACACATTATCTTCATACCTTAACATTTTTTGAACCTAAGAACTTTTTTTATATGTAAAATATCGGCCTCAAACTTCGATATATCCAAGAGCCTACGGTAAATTACGTTTGTTACATCTCGCAGATATTTTTAATATAAAAAAATCTGCCCGCTTTGCGGGCACATTCTCATCGCGCGCTGCGCGCGCTGCTCGGATATTTATTCCTTGCATTTGGAATGCTTGAAAAAAACGTTATTAAAAAGATCTCTTTTAAATGGCAGTATTTATATGCGTCTTCATATTCTGAATTGTCTACTTAATTAAGTATAGTCAAAGATTAAGTTTCTCAAAGCTCTGTAGGCTTTGATGTACACATTCTCATCGTGACACTCGCGCTGCGCGCTCGATTTTCGACAGACATTTGTAAACAGGTTTTGTTGGATTTTTTTCTAGTAACTTTCGTCGTTTTTCCACTTTTTTTTTTATTTTAATTTTTTCAAGGTTATTTTTCATGAATAAAACAAAAAGTACGCGTCCTGTCAAGAAGTGATTCTTAACGAAATTATAGATCTTTTTTGGGATAACCATTTTCGTTAATTCATCTTTTTTTGTATCCTACATAGTTTGTCCACAAAATGGAATTTTTTATATTCCATTATTTTTTGTGCAATCAAAATTTGAATTTTCAATTTTTGAAGAAAATCCAAAAATTGGTTATGATAATCTTGTAGGGATTTTAAAAAGAAATGTTTTTCTTTTGACTTTTTTTCATATCGTGCGTTTTTCGGCTTCAAATTTTGATTTTCGGTTGATTAAAAAAATTTTGAAAACGCTATAACTCTGAGAATTTTCTTTTTATCCAAAAAAGTTATTAGGATAAATTGTTTGTTCTTTTCAATACTATAAATATCCGTACATAGAATTTTCAAATTCAGAAAAAATTAGTCTCAAAATTGTTTAAAATGCGCTCACTTTTTGAATTTTTATCAAAAATGGCTGGTTAACTAACTCGTTTTTTCTTTTAGGACCTAAAAAAAGTGTGCCAAAGATGAATTTGATTCTTTCATTTTTTCGAGAGTTATTGTGTTTACGGACGGACGGACAGACAGACAGGCGACATCGTGAAAACCTGATTTTCGGATTCAGGGGGTCTCAAAACGTGGAGATCCGTTGAAAAAGTGTGATGTCAAATTTCCGCCTACTGAAATGTAGCATATATTGGTGTGGTAAATTTAATATACATAAATATTAAATTTAATATACAGGTCAGTATAGCAATGTGCGTGAAAACTCAGCGTGCTTTAATTTCTTTAAATCTTGTCAAATATTCTCAAGTAAATTAATAATCTAGAATTCGTTGACCGAATTGTTATTTATTATGAAAGTGCGATGTACGGGTATAAATTTTTCCTAATTTCGCTCTGAATGATCCAAATTTAAGGCGAAGACAATTAGTTGTATATTAGGTCTGTTATTTATTTGCTTAGTTCAACCTTTCGACTTGAAATCCAATTTTATTTCTGATTAACAGGAAGAAGGTATCATGTTTTATTATTTACGCTCTAAAATTACTGCTAAACTTATTTTGGATTTGTGAAAAATGGAATTATCTGATTTTTCCTGTAAGTGCTTAACATGAATGTATATAAAATTTAATATAATCACCTTTAATGGCGATTTCATATGCTTGATATATAAATTTTAATACAGATGGGTATATTAAATTTAATATTATTTTTAACAGTGTAGGTTCAAAAATTTCAAGGTTATTTAAAAAAAATGGTCCCGGTTAATTTCTTTGAAAATAATTTTTAGCGAAATTCCTACTCAAATGAAGTACATAAACGTACTTTATGGCCTTCTGAAACATTTTCCAAAGTTTCATTCTAATATTTTATTTACAAAAAAAGTTGTTGAGTTCGAAAAAAAAATTCGGTGAACTGAAAAAGTGAGTTTGGTAATGTAGGTGTTTGAATGTGTCACATTCCCTCAATGCGATGATAATTCCTAAACTGAAACGCACTATATGACTAATTGAAACGTAGTTATGAAGCACTAAAAACTTTGTTGTATTAGTGTCCAGTTTTTAGCACTTCCATGTTTAATTTTTTTATTTCGTTTAATTTTCGAGGCTTAAACTTGTGATTTTTTTTTCTTAAGTGTATAATTTTTTTTAATTCGCAATGTTCTTAGTTGGAATATTTACCATTTTTCAGGTTTATTTCAAGTCTGTCAGCAAGTCACTTCTTCACTATTGAAAATTCGGTTCCAAATTTTACTTTCTCATACTTTTATACTTTAGAAATCGAGGCCTCACAAAAGAATTTTAAATTCATAATTGTGGGTCCGGATGCAATAAGGGCACATAAAATTTTTTCGTGCGGAAACGAAGTCCCCTGGAGGCTTTAGAAAAAATTTTCGAATTTTAATTTTCA
>NC_046662.1:85357873-85360230 GCF_010883055.1 Belonocnema kinseyi | reverse complement strand
GTCTTAAGAAAAAAAGATGCGCAATCAAATTTTACATCCATATATATCTTTTGAAAATTAAAATTCGAAATTTTTTTCTAAAGCCTCCAGGGGACTTCGTTTCCGCACGAAAAAATTTTATGTGCCCTTATTGCATCCGGACCCACAATTTTCAAAATTGAATTATTTCAGCTCGAAACATTTAACATTGTTTAGTTTGAAATGTAAATCTTTCAGAATTGAAGGATTAATTGAATACTTTTCTTATTAAATATTAAAAAATGGAAAACATTTTAAATCAGAAATATTTTTGAACTGAAAAATACAACATTTTTGGTTCAAATGCAAGGTCTTTTAAATCTTTTCGTGGTTAAAATTTCGAGATTTGTATAATTTCATAATAGTACAATTTCTAATTAAAAACTTACAAAATTGAATAATTCAGGATGGCCGCAATTCAGGAATAATCTGGAAATCAGGAAAAAGTCGGGAATCTGAAAAAAATTAGAAAAGTCACGGCATTTCTGTAAAAAAAACACTTTAAGTAAATGCTAAGAATAATCAGGGTCGTGACACAGTCATTTTAGTCACTTTTTTCATGAAAAGATAATTTAATTCACTTTTCTTTCAATAAATCGTTAAGAATATTTTACTTTTTTCAACTAAATTATGCAATTGCAGCCGTAAGAATAATAAATTAAAAATTTATGCATTGATGTTTAAAATTGTTTTAATTTATTTAAAAAGAATTGTATATTAAAATTATTATCAAGATTAGAATTTTGTTCTTCTAATATTAATTTAAATTTTTTAAATTTATCTGCTATATCATCAGAGATTGTACCTTACCGACAGTAGATCAACCCTCCAAACAATGAAGGCAGAAAATCTACACAATATCGATCAAGTTAAGAATCTTCAATAACAGAAAATGCTTAACGTCTTATTAAGACTAGATGGAAAATAATATTTTTTAAATTAAAATTATTTCTTGAAAAAAAGATCCTACTCCATCTTCACTCCATTGGGAAACGAAATGGAGTGAAGATGGAGTAGGATCTTTTTTTCAAGAAATAATTTTAATTTATCTAATATTAATGGTCAAGGAATATGAAAAATTAGTCAGGGAAAAGTCAAAGAATTTTGAAAATGAAGTTTTGCAGCCACCCTGACAATTTTAGATTAAAAATGTTTAAAATGGGAAGTGTTTCGCATGAAAATAGTTAATTTGCAAATTCTTTTATTAATAATTTAAACTATAAATTGTTTAATTTTAAGGGTTTGATTCAAAATTGAAATAAACAGGAAAACCTTAGAATTTGTTCCAAGTTTTGGGTGGCCAACCAGATCGGGAATGATATTAAAAATGTAACTTTAAATCTAAAATTAAATTTACTGCCATTGCAAATTTCAGAAGAGGCTTGAAGTGCACTTCTTGAAGAAAAAGTTGTACGAGAGTGTTAGCAGAATTTATTTCTTCCCTACTCGACAATAATACTTCACGTCAATGGGTCGATGATTCTAAACGGAAGTACGTGTATCACAGTAAACGAGCAAGTTAAGATACTAGTCACTTGGCAGAACTCGCCTTACCGCCCTCGCTCAACATTTCCCCGCACGGAAAGAAATACGTTGTAATATTTGCCAAGAATAGTAGAGGTTTTTACCATTTTAAATAGTAAAATGGTGACACATGGAAGTTTGTAGAAAATTTTATTATTTTGTGCGTGGATTTTTGACCATGATCATAAAGCTTTTAATGTTGTCCTTAGCCCTTAGCGGTAACACTTACCGTGCCACAGGGTTTCAATCATTTTGAATAAGAGCCCCTACGCATACTGATAGGTGCATCAACAGTGCAACATAGCAAATTCAACCTCCTCCTAGTAGTAGGTATGACGTCACCTTATACCTGCTAGTACCGTAAATAATAGGCTGACGCGCTACGTCACATAATAAACCTAACTACTTGCAACTAGCAAGTCTGATGCTCCTAGATATCAGCAAAGAACACAAAGAGTAACTTTTCTTAATATGCAACATGGTAAATTTCACCTGTTCAAACTAGTAAGTTATATCCCCGCAATATACCTACAGCTGCCTTGACGCGTCGTTTTTCTAAGCAAGTCACATGGTGATATTAACCACTTTGAATATGCATTAGTACATTGTAACCGAGTTATAAATGCTACCGGAAAAAAATATTTACCACCATAACACTGTATTCCAAATGGTAATTCCTACTTTTTTAAATATTAAAAAGTATTATCTTAACATAGTTATAAATACTGGTTATAAACTTTTAAAGCATAAGATTTTAGAATCACGTATTGTAAACTGAATCATTTGTTATTTATTTGACGAGCGGAATTTTTACC
>NC_046662.1:85350738-85357842 GCF_010883055.1 Belonocnema kinseyi | reverse complement strand
CCCCCCCCCCCCCCCCCACCCATTGCCAAAGCAAACGTGACCTTCGACTAAACGCTGAAAATAAGGTTAATAAGATGAATTTTCATCCAAAAAAGAGTTTCTAACTAAAGAAATGCATTTCAAACACAAGAAGACCAACATCTAACCAAAAAAAAATAATAATTTTAAATGAAACAGTTGAATTCACGAAGAAATAGTTGAACTTTCAAGCAGTTGAATTTTCAACCCAGAACGATGACTTTTTCACCATAAAAGATAAATTTTCAATAAAAAATTTTGAACTTTTAACAAAATAGTTAAATTTTTTACCAAAAAGAGGACTTTAATAGAATATTTTACTTGTCAACAAAATAATTAAATTTCTAACCAACCAGTTGAACTTTCAACTAAAAAAGATATAAAAAATGGAATCCTTAAATTTTCAGTTTAGAAATTAGTTTTCAACAATAAAAAATCTTGAGCCAGTTGAATTCAACCAAACTAGACGAATTTTGAACAACATAGTTTCATTTTTAACCAACACGGAGATAAAGAAATTAGTTTTCAACAAAAAATGAAACGTATTTTTTATCAAAGAGGTGAATCTTCAAACAAAAAAGTGAATTTTTAATAAAGTAGATCAACTTTTAACCAAGTAGTTGAATTTTTAATTTGACAAGATGACTGTTGAAGAAAATAGTTGCGTTTTCAAAAAAATAATTAAATGTCAGCCAAGTAGTAGAATTTTTAGCCTAACGAGATGAATTCCGAAACAAAAATATAATAGCAGAGTTTTCAACAGAAATAAAATTAACTTTTATCAAAAAAAAAAAAAGATTTATTTTCATATTGGGATCTATGAATTCAGTTTGCATTTAAGCGAAAAAACGAAAAAAGGAAAAGTTTTTAGAAAACGCAAACTTTGTTAAAAATTATCATCAGAAAACGTATTTTGGCAAGTTGGTAACGTAATTTATGGACATCTCCTGAGTTACTTCGGAACTTGGAAGGACTGCGGTAATGAATAGTGTCGAACTGCAACCTACAGACCTACCTTTCTGACCTAACTTAACTTTACAGTTCGCGTGTCTGCCTATTTGAAAACGTTCAATAACTCACTTAAGAGTCGTACGCCCGATCGTCGAGTGTCATTCATATGTAGAATCTAGAGAAGTTAATGACGGATATTTGCCAAATCGAATCTCGATTTTCAAGAAATTAGAAAATTTATCGTAAGTTTAACCCCTGACCTATATTTCTTCAAAATTCTGATCTTCTACTTGCACTTAGCTGAACAAAGACATAGGGGAAAATATATGCCAAATTCATTTCTAGCTGTTTTTACAAATTTGCGGCTTATGTTTGGCGTATAATCAGAAACCAAAGCTATGACAATTCAATTTTCAGCTCTTTCTGCACTTTAGCATTAAAATAGCTGCCTTTTTCGTCTTAAGCGGTTTTATATATTATAGAAATAACGATCTTTTTATATAGATTTTAACTAACTTTACTTATATTTGTGTCAAAATATCAATTTCACAACAGTCTTATTATATTTGGAGGAAAAATACTATCAGTCTCACTGGCTTTATCGCAACTGTCATGATGAAGACACCCGAAATAAACTTTTCGTCATAGAAATTGTATAGTTGGCTTAATTAATCAAATTTCTTTACCGCTCCACATTGCATTCATAAATACATATACTGAAATTACTTTACTTGTTCATAAGATTTTTGTAAAAGCGAGTGATCCGTATTTGCCGTTTCTTTCCTACTTTTTAGTCTAAAGCGGAATATAGAAAAGTACGGTCATAAAAAATTCCACAGTTTCTAAAAATATTCCGGTTTCTGTAACAATCTCGTAAAATTTTCCAACTAAATTAGACATTCAGTCCAGTTGTGCAGCTTGATATTGAGGTTAAACCCATCGCCCCGAGCACGCCTTAGGCTTCCTTCCAAGAAAAGTGATTAGCTATTTTTAAAACACATTTGTCAAATCTATAATCATCATGTTTCACAAATCTTTATTGCATTTCGTCTTTATTTGACACCTATAAAGTTCGTAAACCGTATTCTAATTGTTTTCCTGTTCTTCTTTAGTTTCGATCTTTGAAGCGTTTTCTTGATTTTTTAAAACTAATCCTTAATATAAAATCTCTGAATTTTAATCAAAACAGATGAACATGACACCAAATATTAAAAGTCTTAACAAAAAAGATGAATTTTCAATCAAAAAGATTAATTTTCTATTAAAAAAAAATCTTTTTTAAGAAATAATATCATTTTCAACTAAATTAATTTTCATTGCAAGAACAATATTATAAAAAGTATTTAAAAAAAATAGAATTTACTTAAAATCAGGCAGGTTCTACACATTATATAGGAGAATCTTTCAGGGGTTAACATTTTTTTGTAGTAAATTATGCAACACGTTTTTTTCCGCTTTAAGACAAAAAAATCGAATTTGGGCATCTATGTTAAGAATAATTTCTTACCCATAACATTAATTCTGTACAAAAAACTATTAGTTTTCAACCAACAATCATATAATTAAAATTTCCCTTAAATACATTAATTTGTGATAAACAAAAAAAAATCAAGAAAATAGTTGAATCCTCAATAAACAAGATTTTAACAAAGAAAAATAATTTTCTACCAAAAAGACGAATTTTCAAATGAAAAAATTAATTTTTAGTTAAAAATATAAATATATAAAACCAGAAATAGGATTTCTGGATGAATTTGTTTCCAAATAGTTCAATCATTAACGGAAAAACGGAAAAATTAAAAAAATTGAATTATTAAGTAAAAAAGGTCAATTTTCAACGAAAAAAGTATAATCGAAATTTCTTTTAAGGAAATTGGTTTTTGACAACCCCTGAAAAGGAATTTTTTTAAATAACTGAATCCTTAATGAAAAATATTAATTTCAACCAAGAATATTACTTTTCTATCAAAAATTACGAGTTTTCTACCTAATCTAGAAAGTTGCAAACAAATATATGATTTTTATCTAAAAAATATCATTTTTCAACCAAACGTAATATAAGTAAATTTTACCATTATAGAAATTAATTTAAAAAAATATATAGAAATTTGAAGAAAATAGTTGAATTTTCAATCAAAAAGGTTCGTTTTAAACAGAAACAGATAAAACTGCAATTATGAAATTAATATTAAACGAAAAAATGGGATGGTTCAGTTTTTAGTTAAAAAAATTATTTCCAATTTAAAGAAGTGTAATTAAAAGAAAATATCTGAGTTCTCTAGCAGAACAGATTGTAATTAAAAATATCAATACATTTTTAACCAAAAATGGAAAGTTACATTTTCACTTCAATAAATTCATTTTGAAAAAAATTAGAATTGTCTGAAAAATTATTGAATCATCAATCAGCAAGATGAATTTTCAAAAAAGAAGATTAATTTTCTACTAAAAAAGACGAATTTATAACAAAATCCATAAATTTTTTAACAATTAGTTAGATTTTTAACGAAAAAAGATCACACTTTAATTAAAAAATATAATTTTCTACTAAAAATGTCATAGTTGAATTTTCTGTTAAAAAATTAATTTTCGACAACAAAAAAAACAGTGTTATGGAAATTATTTCAAAGGAGATCGAATCCATTTAACATTAGGTAGGTTCTGCACTTCGAGTCGCTGAATCGATCAGGAAAGGAATTAAAAGACGAATTTTCAACTAATTAATTGATTTTTAAACTCTAAGGGAACAGTTTTTTGAAATTTTTTGTTGAAAATATTTAACAATTTAGTTGAATTTTTTTCTGTCTTGACTGAAAATTGTTTGCATTCGACTACTTGGTCTAATTGTTTTAAGGTTAAAAGACCTTTTAAAAATTAATTTTTTTAGTTGAAGATTCATTATTTTAGTTAAAAATTTATCTCTGGTTAAAAACTTAAAAATTTTCTTGAAATGCAGTTCTTGGTTCAATTCAGCTGTTATGGTTTTAAAATAATCATATTTTGTAGTTTTTGATTGAAAATTTATCTACTTATTTAAAAGTTAAACTATTTTGTTTAAATGTTAGGTGTTTGGATGAAAATGTAACTATTTGGTTGAAAATTCGTTAATTTTTTTTAACTGAAAATTAAACTTTTTCATTTTCAGTGTAAACGATTTTGTTAAAAATTTGGCTTTTTAATGAAAGATTTGCATTTGTAACCGAATAGTTTAACTTTTAACTAAATACTTAAATTTCCAACCCACAAATATAAAGTTTAAACTGAATCGCGAAATTTTCAATCAAAAAAGATTAATCTTTAATAAAAAAGAGTGGCATTAAAAAAAATTCCCAATGAAAACGGAGTGGTGAACATCTTAAAAAAAAGAATTTCAACAAACTATTTAAATTTTTAACCAGCGTTGAATTTTCGAACAAGTATGTAAATTCTCAACAAAGTAGTTAAATTTTCAACCTGCAAATATGGATTTTCGATAGGAAATGTAACATTTGATATTTCAACGAATGCAGATGCTGCCAAGAGATGCATTGTAAAAGTAAGAATACGAATTTTCAATCATAAAGATTAATTTTCCATAAGAGATTCGAATTTAAACTAAAAGTAGAAAAGTTACTTTTTCGCACAAAACATTAAGTTATTTCCGAAAAAAAAGAATTTAAAAAAAATTCCACATTTTTTCAACCAAAGAGATGAATTTTCCACTAAAACTATTAATCTTTCATCTAGAAAAACGAATTTTTAACAAATAAAGAATTATCAGTTAGGACATCAAAAAATGTGTCCCAATCCTTAAACTTTTAAGTCAAAAGACTATTTTTCTGTAAAACAGTTAGAACACCTTTCCCCTCCATCTACCTCTATAAATCACATTTTTCACAACACCTTCACCCCACATGATAATTTTTCAAGTATTTATTGTTTTAAAGTATTATTTTTAATAAATAATTCCACTAATTTCAATGTAATTTGAAATGTAATAATTATTAGCTAAATTTTAAAGAAAGATTTTAAAGGGGAGACTTGACCAAGAGTTTCAGGGGAGAGTTTACCAAGTGGCATCAAGCTTATTACGTGTGTTTTTCTACCTATACAAAAATTGATTATTATAATGCGCGTGCAAAAATTTTGCTAAATTGATTTATAAGAATTGTGGTTTAAAAATGCAAAGTTCATTATTTAAAGAATATGAATATCATCAACGTGAGTTACAAAATTGTAATAAGTACTATTCATCAATATTAGGTGTAAATTAATTTCCAATAAAAAAACCTCATTTTGAATAAAATAGTTCAATTTAATTTTCTACCAAAAAATATAAAATTTGTTAAAATCCTATTATAAACGATTAATTACAATTTCAGGTACATAACTTATCCCTTGGTGCCTTCTATTATTTTATACTAATATTATGTAACATTAATTAAATATGTATAACATAGAAAAGATAGGCTTTTGGTTTATTCTTTTTCATAAAAAGATAAATAGGCGCGTGCCATGGCGCGCGCAAGACTACTAGTTCTCTTAAAAGCAAGAGTATATCGAGGCTTATATTTTCTTAGGCAAAATATAAGACTGGTATTTTTTGTTTTTCACCAAAAAATGTTTTGATGAACGTAGGGCTAATTGAATATTTAGGTGAATTTGGTAAATATTAACAGAATTTTTTTGCGGCAGCGTGTAGTGCAGTTCACGCTACTCGGATCCCTTTAAAAAACTTGAAACAGTTTTAAAACTTCTCAAATTTCATACATTAATAACATATATACATATATATGTACAACATACATATCAAAAATAACAATTTATTCTGATTTTTTGATCCATAATAAATATGAGGGCGATGATTGAGTTTGGTCCTCGCTAAACTTGACTTTCTAATGGTAATTCTTATTTTTTAATAATACAAAATAAAATTTTCAAAATATCAATCCTTCTTTAAAAAATTCACAGTTTTATGTCTCAAATAAGATAAAATCATATGGGATGACATAATTTGGCCGAAAAATAAAAATCCTGAATATTGAAAAGTACCGAATATCATTACCGAACTACGAGATTTCCGATGTTGAAAATTACCGGAAAAGCAAAAATATATATAAGCTAAATTGAAATATTGCGAAAGCAAGAGGTAGTGAAACTAGAAAATATTATAAATTAAAAATTTCCGAAACTTTGAAAGCAGATTTTTCAAAATACCCAAATTTCACCTTCACGAAATTCGTATATTCCGGAAATTTCGAAGTACCAAAATTTCATATTATCAACAGACTTTTTGAATTTAGACTGTGTCTGGTCGTTCCGTTTCTGGTTTGTCACAGAAGAAAGTTTCTGCAGAATGAATACAAGAGGAAGTCATTCTGCGTCAGTTAAAAAAAAAAGAAAATGTTCCTACTCCCAATGGGTCACGAGTAATGACCTTCCAAAGATGCCTATTTTTGGGTCTTTTTAAACCGAAAATCAGAAAGTCGTGTTGGTTCGGTGACAAAAGACCAAAAAATGGGAATATTTGGAAGGTCATTACTCGGGATATTCATTCCCCAGAAACTTTTTTCTGCGACAACCCCGAAACGAGCTATTTATAAAAAACTGAACTCTGGGCATTTACCTGTAAATTCAGACTCAAATGGGTCACCTTTGGCAGGTGCTAACTCGTGATTTATTATAATTCGGACAATGTTTTTTTTATTACAGGTATTTACGTCCACGTTTGCTTATCTCTTGACCATTTTTAGACCTGGCAATGAGGATCCGAGCTGCAGAGAAACAAAAAAAAACATGTGATTTTTGGGAAAAAATCTGAGTTCTTTGAAAGGTCGTAGCTCCGAGTCTATTGGTGATAGAACAACGTTTTTTTTTAGTTTTACGCAGAATTTTATCTACTTTAATTTTTGTAAGAACACTTTTCACTCTCAAATGCACAGAAAAGCATGAATCCAATGAAATATGATACTTTGTACCTTTTCCAAAAAAATGTCCGTGTTTCGGGACGAAATCCTGTTCACAGAACCTGACCCAATATTATGCACCGCTAAATTTGAAATTGTGGGTCCGGATGCAATAAGGGCACATAAAATTTTTTCGTGCGAAAACGAAGTCCCCTGGAGGCTTTAGAAAAAATTTTCGAATTTTAATTTT
>NC_046662.1:85347323-85350638 GCF_010883055.1 Belonocnema kinseyi | reverse complement strand
AAATTAAAATTCGAAAATTTTTTCTAAAGCCTCCAGGGGACTTCGTTTTCGCACGAAAAAATTTTATGTGCCCTTATTGCATCCGGACCCACAATTATGCACGTATATATGTATTATAATTATTATTTTAACCGATGAAAATATTAAATATAATTTTTGCCGGGAATTTTATCCTTCGGTAATTCCGTGATTTTACACTTTCGGTTTTGAAAACTATATAATCGTGAGAACTTTTTTTTTGTTTTTTAATGTAAATTTTCTGAAATTTTCATTTTTCGCAAATTATCGTGAGAACTTTTTTTGTTTGTTTTTTAATGTAAATTTTCTGAAATTTTCATTTTTCGCAAATTATCTGTTTCTATAATTATATATTCTATATTTTTTAACGTTCGTCATTTTTCTTATTTCGTAAAAATCATGTCATCTTGGTGATGAACTAAAAAAAAATTATAGTAAAATTAAGTTATACATTTCGTAATTTTTAGCTGCAATTACGGAATTTTCTGATACGAAACTTTTTTCGTGGTATAAGGTAAATTAATGAAAACTTCGTTACAATTCCGTAATTTTATACAAAATTTCTGAAAAGTTATTTAGAAATTCGGTCAATTTAAGTTGCCGCTACCTGCAAGTATAAGAAATTTCGTGAAATTTTCCGTATTTGAATAAATTTACTTCTTTACTAGTTTTGCATTTTCTGTTTGTTTCTGCTTTTTGTTCTTCGAGTAAACTGTAACTATTATTAAGTAAAGTAAGAAGTAAAATTAATCAAAACAGTGTAGCAAAAATTATAATTTCATCACATTTTTTATTTAAGATTTAAAATACCTGAGCTTTCTAAATTTTGTAACTGTATATTTTGTAAATATATATCTTTCAAGCTTCCTTGAGACCTGCAACTAAGAATGTTTAAAAAAAGAGGTGATATACATATTTTAAAACACTTATTTTACATTATAAAAAATCAGTTTTTCTAAATAAAGAAATAGTTCAGCGAAAACGAAACTCAAAAGATATCTCCCTCACATCACTTTAAATCTAAAGAAAATAAAAAAATAATTAAATGTTGCCTTTTGAAAAAATTCATTTTTTAGTTTTTTTTTCTACAAATTTACGCCAATTTGGTAATTTTTTAAAATTTGGAAGTTTACTCGAGGAATTTGAAAGAGTGTAAGTTGCACTTAAGTTTCTCAAACTGAACCAGTTAGATTAAATGGTTGAAATAGTCAGAAATGTGTCACTGGTATCACTTTAGTGAAACTTTCACTGATACCCAGTGAAATATCACTGTTTAACAGTGCAATTCTCACTGATTGTCAATGATTCAGTGTGAGAGGGGGGGGGGGAGTTGTTATCAGCAAGGTGCCCTAAAGAAAATCTGGTAGTCCATCAACTATTTGTTTGAATCAAACATAATTTTTTGATTCAACCAAATTTTCATCACCGACAGGCTGACACTGCCCAAATTAATAAGAAAGCGGCTCGGAAATCGCTTCCTAATCTTATAATCAATGTTTATGCTAGAAATTCCATGTGCAAATAAAACGTTAGGCTGTCTTCTACGCGTAATTTAATTCTCGGTCAGTGACATAGTTAAATCCCTTTGTGAAAAGTGGGAGTAGGAAATTACTTTTCAGCTGGTTTTATCAGCATCCGAGTCTTATCGACAGCGGTGAAACCCGAGGCAAAAACAAACTATAAATTTATGTGCATTAATGTACCACCCACTTCCCACAACAAAACTGCACCAAAATACAAGAAGAATGCCTTTCCGTAAATCTGTCTTAGGTCAGGAGCACATTAGCCTTAATCCAAAAATTAGACTTTAGTTTTATGGCACATGATATGAGCGTCAATGTTTAAATTTAATTAGTATGTTTATCAAGAAGGTTATATTAATAATTATTATCATGATTAATTAAATATACGAACGTTCATGAAATAGTCGATGAAGTATTGAAAACCAGTTGAACCACAAAAGTAATTAAAAGCAATTGCGTCTAAGTTGGTTGCAATTAATCAGAAATTATACTTATTATCAGAATAAAGACCCTCATATTGCTTTATTATCGCAACTGCGGCGTTTTTCATCAAGACCCTCATTCGAGCTTTACCGAGAACGATGATCAGCCTTCTTCGCGACAGCAATGAGTTACATATCAAACCGCCCATCAGCTATCCCTCTTTTTCTTTCTTCGGCCAAGAAGGTACACAGAAAACGCACACTTTTGCATATATTTTACACAAGTATAACGAACTACTTGGTTGACCTATACACCGACATTATACCGCTAATAATAACAGGACCACGCCATCTATGTGTAAACTTCGTGGCACTGGATGGCGCCACACTATGCAATTGTCTTAACCTTTACAACGAGGCGCCCAAAGATTTTTTTACTTTTTTTTCTCATTACGAATCATTCTAACTACTACTATGCTGCTTCTTTCTTCAGCTCCCTCGCAAATTTACTTTCACGTATATATGTGCACTCGGAAACAACATCAGCCCAATAAATCGCTTAACCTCGCGCAAAAAAAATGTTTCTTTCGGCCAAGGGATCGTATTTTCGTCTGGAATTAATTTGAAAAAAATGTAGACCGTGCCCCATGAATGAAAGCGATAGGAAGTTTAAAAAGAGAGGAGTTTAGCATCTAAAAAAAGAAAAATTGTAATTAGTGTATATTCTGTGCGTTTTATGAATTAAAAAATTGATCAAATTTTACCTATGCGAGCTAAAAAATTGGCAAATCTTTTGTCGAGACGGTTTATAGTAGTACACAGCAAAAATTAGAGTAAAAGAAACTGTTCTAGTTAAAAATAGGTTAACAATTTTAAAAAGTATGTTTTTTTTTTACTAGTATGGTTCCCGACCATTCGACCACATTTAGTCGGGGGCTAGTCGGGTCATCTGATTAGCCCCCGACCAGTAGCGTCATGGTAGATTAGTCGGGGGCTAGTCAGGTGTCCCGACTTATCATAGTCGGGGCCTGATCGGGTACTAGTAGGGGTCATATGGTAATACATCCGTGTGGAATATTAACCAAACTCCTCAAAATTTGTGATAAATTTGTGCATAAATTTATGTAACTAAAATTCCCCAAAATTTGTGGAATATTATTTAAAAAAAAAACTTCAGCTGGAAGGCAGCAACGGAAGAGCTTTGCTCTGATGAAAACCGTCATGTTGGTCACGGTAGTCTCTGCTCCAGGTACTAGGCAGTCTGATAAGTACCTTAAAATTCTAAGAGATGGCATTAGTATTCACTAATGTGAACCATTTTCGTCGAGCTTGATCCTTCAAATGACGCCTGT
>NC_046662.1:85338431-85347223 GCF_010883055.1 Belonocnema kinseyi | reverse complement strand
CTAACCTGAAGAGATGGCTCACCGGTAAGCGTTTTTACTCAAATGAGGAGCTCATAGCTGAAACTGAGGCGTATTTTGGAGACCTTCCAATCGAGTACTTTTTTCGGACGGTATCAAAAAGTTAGAAAATCGTTGGACTCGCTGTATCGACCTAAAAGGAGAGTATCTTGAAAATTAAAACTGACTTTGGCCAAAAAAACGTCTCCGTGTTTCATTTTTCAGGGACTTATCAGACTGCCTAGTAATTATGCTTCGTTACGTGTGGACTAACTGTCTTAAAAACTCGACGCGTCATTTCTGTTGCGCGAGAGGCGGCACGTCGCGTCCTTGCGGATTTTCTTTAAAGCTACCAGTCTAGAACCGCAAGACTAAAATGAAGGTGGTAGCGAAATCTGAACTGTACCGTGTTTAATAGTTTACTACTAGGATACTGCTCTTCACTAATTAATCAAAAACTTTATTTAAATATGGCAAACCTTTCAGATCAATTTAAAAATAAACATCTGTACAAATTTAGAGTCTGATGACTTGCTGCAGACATTTCACCTACATCTATATGTATTTTTTCCAATATGGATTTCTTAAAATTCCATATAAGGGCATTTATAAATGTTCCTAGAAATTCGCAATTTTCTAAAAGAATACTACAAAAAAATAAAATTACGTCTTTTTGAAGATTTTGATCGTTGTTTTTATAAAAAGTTGATTTTCCTACAAAACTATTAACTTAATAATTATTTATTAAGTATATTTGAGATGAATTTAACATAAATCAATATTTTCTCCAAAAAATGGTGTAAAATTATTTTTAAATATATTCTTAGTGTTTTAGAATAAAAAAATCATTATGCTTTTTTAGATATTACCTTAGTTGATAAAACCCCCCCAAAAACTCAAACATAAGAATAACCCGACCAGAGCCCCACTAACTCCCGACCAGAGCCTGAAGATTACCCGCACGGAAAGTAGTGAACAAAAAGCCCGACTAGCCCTTGACCAACCACCGACGAGGCCCCGACTGAAATTTTGACAACAAAAAGCCCAACTAGTCCCCAATTAGTCCTCGACTGGGTACTTTGTCAAAATTAATAACCCGACTAGCCCCCGATTAGTGCCCGACTTGTAATAGGGCCAAATGGGGTTATTTCTACACGGGAATTTTTATGTAGACCGAGAATTGTTTCAAATTTGCAATAAAAAACACTTTAAAGTTTATCAAATAATGGTTCGTATTAATTTCAAAAACAGCACATAATGAATCGTTCTTTCCCCTATTGTCCTTTTCCCCTCTTTTTTAAAAATAATTCCATTTTCCCCCTGTTTTCAAGAATTATCCCTTTTTTCGTTGTTTTGTTTCAATACGAAATGATGTTACTAATTCTATCCTAGTAAGGAAAACAAACTATTTGTGGTTGAAAGTTAGCTCTTTTTGTTGAAAATTCCACTATTTTGGGTTGAAATTTCATCTTCTTCGTCTGAAAATCCGACCATTTTGTTGAATATTTAACTATTTGGTTAGAAATTCAATTTATGTATTAAAAAGTTAAGTATTGTCTAATCCATTCTTATTCTATTTTTTTATATTTTGTTGAAAATGCAATATATATTGTCTTAAAGTATTAGGAATTTAAAGCATTTCATATTGAATTTAATATGATACCTCTATATTAATTGTATTTAAAAGAATTTATTTCCCTATTTTCGTAAAAAATCCCACTATATTCTCTGTTTTGAGACCATTTTTAGCTGTGAAGGAATATTTTATAACTATGAAAGTGGCAACATTTAATTTGTATAATTAAAGTTTGTGAAACTGATATTTTATCATTTTAAATGGTTCATTGTGAGATAATGTTTTTTTTTCGTCTTATAATAAAACTGATTGAGATTAGAAGGTTGCCTTTTATATAACTTGTTCATTATTAAACGATTAAATTAAAAGTTTTGAAATCCAATTTTTTACTTTAATTTGGATAGTTGATAATCAAAAAGAGTTCAATTTTGGCTACTTTAATTTTTAGTTTAGTTTTAATTACTTCAAATAAAAAAACCTTCAGGAATTTTTTTCGGCGATAAAAGTGGCTACTCTGAACTTGAACTTAAAGATAGCTCATCAATTTGAATCGAAGAAACGTGTCATTATTTTGTTATGATAAAACAGTGGTACATTTGAAATGATGAATTCGACCTTCTTTAAACGATTTGAATTGAATTTTTTATAACAAGAAAATAATTGCCGGTTTTTTTTAATTCAAAAAATTTCAAAATGGGTTAGAGAAGAATGTTTAATACAATAAAGATGTTGAAAGGAATTGTTCGTCTGAATTTTTTTTTTTAGTACTTTAGTTCAAATTGTAATTTTTCCTATAATTGGAAGGAATTATTAAATCTAAAAATGAAAGATGTGCAATGCGTTGGCGGAGGAAGCCGACATGTACGCAATATCGACTGACACGTCGTTAGTTTAAACCCGATCTGTCTTCTGAACAAGATTCGTCTCGTCTCGTTTACATTCTCGCGTCAGTCTGGATTTACTCTTAAAGCTACGCTACCGCGAGATTACATAATAACTAGCATAAGAACTATCAATTGCGATGACTATAGTCGCAATTAAGCCCTGCCCACGCAAATAACGCTAGCCTTATCCTATCGTCGTATTAAGTCGTGTAACAAATAAACGCGTTAGCTACTGCACGATTTTAATGAACAGACGCTTTGCTGATTAAACACTGCCATCACAATCCCCTTCAGGCCATTTTTGATTCTATCTCAATTATTTGCCTCTTAATTACTATAAATAGTATATGCTTCTTTCTAGAACAAATTTAATCAGTTACTCTTTCTTCAAGAGAGTTTGAAACTTCCTGGAAATTTGTTAAATTTGACTAAGAAAAAAATGCAGTGAATTTTATGTTTGCTCATTTACGTTGAGGATCCGAAGACGATCATCACTGTTAGAAATATCTGGTTGAATTTTCAACCACATGTGGTTGAAGTTTTATACAATTACGGTTGTTGAAATTTAAACTACGCGTGAATGAAAAATCAGCTCGTGTAATTGAAATTTCAACTGTGCAGTTGAAAATTCAACTACATGTAATTGAAATTTCAGTAAAGCGAAAAAAATTTATTCAGCACAGTTAGTGAATTTCAAAGCAGGTAAATTTTGGAGGGAAATGAATAGGTTTCATCCAAGATTTTTGAATAATCAAAAATCTTAAATAAAACCTATAAAGATTCCTTAAAAATATTGTGCTTTGAAATGCACTAACTGTACCACAAGAATTCTGATAAGGAATCATCATTTATATCGTAAGTTTTCGTCGAAAGATCCATGAGATTAATAAAGTGCATATAATATTTAGAAAAATAAGCAGCTTTAAAGAAGAAAAAACAAAAGGTACATTGGAATTATATTGCCATAATGAATTTCATCTCCGTGTTTGTAATCATAACCTGAAAGAGCATACAGTAGTTAGTACAGATAGTATAAATGAAATTTTCTCATTGTGACAATATTATTTCAACGTACCTTTTGTTCTTCTTCTTTAAAGCTGCGTCATTTCCTAAATATTATATTATGTTCTTTGTTAATTTAATGGATCTCACGATACAAGCAAGGATTCGTCGGACTTTGTCACATCGGGGTCTGGCTTCGGGGGAAGTACATGGTGCATGTGTATATGCGCATACGTCTTGATTATTTTTCAACTACATTTGATTGAATTTTATTTCAATTCTCTGAATGAAAGAGATTTCAAACACGAAAGTAGTTGAAAAGTGGTTGAATTTTCAACATATTTCTAACAGTGTATGGTTGTGCATACTTCTGCGCATAGTGCGAATGAATTTTCAACTACTGTTGAATGAATTTTCTTTCATTCTGGCAAATGAGCGAGATTTCAACCACAAAAGTAGTTGAAAAATGGTTGAATTTTCAAGATATTTTTAACAGTGATTGACATCCCGATATTTGATAGTGAACGCCAGTAGAATGGGACTGACTGAGTCAGACTGCCTGATTCCAATTCTAAAGAGTATAGCAATCTTATACGGAAAACTATCAGTTTTATCCTCATTCTCCATAATAATAAAGTATGCTATTAATAGTCAAGTTTTATCAAGAAGGTTTTGTGATCTCGAGGTGGATATCCATTTTTGTGATTCCGGAGCCGTAGGTCCCCGAACGTAATTTTCAAGCACACGAACCTCAACACACGTGCAATCATATAGAAGGAAGTAGAGGATGCACAATAACTGACCGTGGAAATTAGTAGGTTGCCTTTGACGTACATTAAATTTACCTAGACCGGAGAATGACGCCAGAAGTCATTGCCAGAAGAAGTGACAAGCTTCGGAATTCCCCGTATTAATGGCCACGTTTGCTATATTTATTTATTCATTTATTGACACCCTTTCATCGTCGAGCCGCTTGCACTTCGAAAAATCTTTTCATTAAAGTATCCTGAACTTGCAAGGGTACCTGCCACACCCTGCTAATTTTGGTTCGGATTTATACAACTCCGAGTGATTAGATCATAAATAAGTTTGTAATATAGTGGTAAAGGTTGAAAATGCCAACTTTTTTTCAGAAAAAAAAAATGGTTAAAATGAATATTTTGTGTCTAAATGAGAAAATAAATTAGCTAAAAATACTGGCAAAGGGAATAAACCTCAGACTTTCCAGTTACAAATTCGGACACGAAAAAAATGTATAGGTAAAAAAGTCACGAACTAATAGCTACACTGTAAAAAAAATCTATTGAATTTTACATCTCTGGTGGATGTAAATAAAAGGACCCTCTATGATATTCTAATTCGGCCGATAATTTTACATGCGAAAATGTAAAATTCATTATGTGAAAAATAAAATAAAATTTATCAGGGCAACAAGTTTCGAACAATCGAAAGCTCAAACTTCGTACAATTTCATGGAGATTGAAGAAACACAAGCCGGAGACGTTAGCACTTACCTAAAACACATAAGATTCTATGGTTATTTTTTTGATGTTTAAATATTCCGTAAAAAATATGAAATATACGTTTTGAATAACTGAATTTTTTCCGTTCCAATAGCAGAAAATGTAAAAGGAAAAATAGGAATAGCTGGGATTCGGTCTATTTTTGTGTGAAAGCTGTCAAAAAAAGTTGAACATAGCTGTCAATTTCCTCGCATTAAAAATAAAAATGCTCCAAAATTGAAGGATGAAGGCATCGATAAAGAACGAACACGAGAGACACTTTCGTATTCACATATTATTTGATTAATTATTCTAAATTTTAAATTAATTATAAATCAAAAATTTTACAGTTTCCGCCATGGTAAAGTTAAAGATCTTTGGTAAAATTAAAAACCTTGGTGTAATTTTCAATCACAAGAAAGTGATTTTACCGACGCATGGTATTTTTACACGCTGAGACTGAATTTTCCTTTCTGAATGTAAAGTTCGTACGAGGGAATGTGTAATTTTATTTTTATCGAGTGTGTAATATTACACTGCTGTTCGAGGGTCCTTTTATTTACATCGCTAAAGGATGTAATTTCACATACTTTTGTAAAATCACACAGTGAAGTGTGTGATATTTAAAATGATACAGTATTTAATTTTATGAAACTTCGTAATTATTTTACACAAATATTTTTTACAGTGTAGGTTTCGGATATGTTTATATATAAAATATTTTATATTTACGTCTGAAATTTTCGGGAACTGTTTGTAAGAAATTTGAACTGTTCGTAAAAAAAGTTCCAAACTTATCCATACATTTATCATAGAAATAAGGATTTAATGTTTCATTTTTTTATCCCGCATCCGAGACCTAACGACGTCCGTTATAATATTTTATAGCATCTCCGAATTCAATTTAACAAAATTTTATTTTTGTGCAAAAAAGCCCGGGGAACTGAACCCGATTTACCACATGACAAAGTATCACATGCCCTTAAACGATTTTATTGGTTCATAAACGACTTTAAGAGATTAAAAAAAATGTCAGTGGATTTAAAGGATTTAAATAATATTCAAGTATATTACAGGATCTCAAGAAATTTCAAATAATTACCAAAATTTCATGGAATTTAACGAAATTTCAAAGAATTTCTGAAGAACCTTAAATTGTAAATAGAACGAAATGAAATTAATGGATTTTAAAGATATGAAAGATTTCAAGATGTTGTACGGGATTTCGCAATATTTAAAAAATTTTAAGAAATTTTATATTTTTTGAAGGAGTCATAGGCATTTCTATAGAATTCAACGTATTTGAACAAATTTGAGAGTTTGACAGGGAATTTAGAGTATTCCAATTCAATTTAAGGATTTTTAATTGATTCTAAGGGAAAAATCATTTTTTATGGCATCTAAGTTTTTCTAAGGATTTCAAAGGATTTCATCGTATTTAAGTGATTTTAATCCCGATTAGTAGGATTTTAAACGAAATTTTAAGGTTTTTTAAGAGATGACAAAGCTTCCAAGCGGTTTAAAAGGATTCTCAAGTTTTTCAGGAATTTGTATAGGGTCTCAACAGATTTTAAATATTCTTAAAAGGTTTAAAAGTGATTTCAAAGCTTTTAGGGTGTTTTAAAATATACGAAAGTATTTCATGCAATTTTATACGAGTTGTATATTGTATACTAGATTTAAATAATAGTTAACCCGTTGAAATAATGTCTAAAAAACTGCATGGCCTATTTTGCTATTACGTTTCAAAGTGTATGCTTCTATTCATACTATTTTGAATGTCTGAAGTGAGTCCGAGGCCTGTACCGCCTGATCTAAACAGGAGTTGAAAGACGCTCACATCTCGGTCCATGTAACGTGCGTGGATTTTTTAAAAGCCTTTTGTCTCCAGAATAGTTGAAAAGCACATTTTATAAGTTTAGAATATTATAATTATAATATTGTATAAACGAATATTTATGGACAGTTACTGCTTTATGTACGAATTACAAATAAGGATATTTTTAGTTGCAGAATGTGCAAAGGTTTTTCCTCTAGCTTGTGTTTATACTACGTAATAACTTTTTGAATATTAATTTGAAGGATTGTCTGGGCAATATAAATGACTTTTTATGACACTTGACGCGTGGACATTCTCGTTGTAATTAGCTTTTATAGACGAGGTTTAAGTGTGAACATCCGGAGAGGACTTTGTTGTGGGAGGGCACTGGTCTCAGCAATTATCTTAATTAATGTCATATCTCATTGTCTTGGCTCGTAGACGCTCTTTGTACACAAATAGGACAGTTTTTGTGCTTCTCTTAAAAACGCCGCCGGCCGGACGTATTAAGCATATGAGGCTCAAAGTTCTTCTTTTTAACTAAAAACGTTTCGACTAATCTTGACTGCTTCCACATTTCAACAAATTTCTTCGATGTTAAATGTTGTAGTTTTAAAATAATTTTAATCTCAGGTATAAATGTTAACATTAATTTAATAAGGCAAATTGTTTCAGGAGAATTAAACGTCTCCCCCTTCATCGGAAAAACAAAGGTGAATTTTTTAACTTTGTTGCGAGGTGTTTTCTATCACTGAAAAAAAAACGGAAATTAAATATAAGACGATTTCGGTCTATAATTAAGTTCTCAAAATTTTGGGTCGATCTGTTCTTACCTAAAGTATTCAAAATAGTATAAATTATAATTGAAAGTGCTCGAAATTGAACGATTGATTAAACGAATGGCGCCTACAATTTGCTATCGGCGAGAAAATGATAGGAATCTGCCTTTAATGCTTAACAAGTCAGCAAAAAAAAATTCCAATGCAAGAAAAAATACTCATATGGAATCTAAAAGTGTTCTACGTACATGAGCTTAAAGACGTTCATGTAAAAAAAGTGTGATTTGGAGGGTGAAAAATGTAAAACAAGTAAGGATTTTCGGGTACATTTAAGAACAGTCAAGTTTAGAGCATTATTTGTCATACAAGGGGCAATGAGAACAATTTGAAAAAATTAAAGAGATTCAAACTGTAAACTGTGATGGATAGGCTCTGTAATCATTTGCAATCACCCGGAAATATGTGATAGTCTTTTTTTGCGAAAATCGCGATATTTTTAGACATTTTTGTTTGTTTGTTGAAAAACAAGTGTAAAAAAATGCCCCCCCCCCCTGATTTCTGACGTAGTATTACGAGTATTACGGCAAATTCCATAATATTACTAGTGAGTGCCTAATTTCAAAATAAAATTGTTTAAAATTAATCAATTTTGAATGAAAATTCTTCACAATTTTGCAAATTTAAATTCAAAGCCTTCGAAATTACACGATCTGCAAATGAGAAACGTTTAAAATTATACACATTAAAAGTGGAAGCCATAAAAATCTATTCTTTTACATCTATTAAAAACTTGATTTTTTTTTAGGCAATGCAAAAATCATGAATTTTAACCTTCAAGCGCCTCGTTTAGCGAACGAATTTGAAGCTACGGAAAGCTTTCAGTGAGAAAGTTGTTCATTAAGGTTCAAAGAAGTTTTCTGGAAAGTTTTAGATCAATTGGATTAATAGTTCAAAAATTATGAATATTTTAAAATCCAAGCGGTAATCTGGACGCTGCCCAAAAACGTGCCTGGCCAGCTACGTACGCGCTGCAGCGAACGACGTGAAGGCCAAGTCAATCTTACCAAAACAAATGCACAACAGTAACTCCAGATATTATCATTAAAATAATTTATTTATTGAACATTTAATATATAATATTATGCATATTATTGAACAAGAATAAATTAATCAAACAATATTTTATTAGAAACTACTTTTAGTCATTTTCATCACTCTCTTCAGTTTCTTCGG
>NC_046662.1:85334942-85338331 GCF_010883055.1 Belonocnema kinseyi | reverse complement strand
CAATCTGTTTTACCCACAGACCCTAGAAGTTCGAAGTTGTCTACTCGCTGCGCTAGTGCTGCTTTGACACAGCTGATACCAGACTGATACGTATGTCAGACCCATGGACATAGGAAACACGGGACTAGGCATTCCATCCTAACTTGGCGAGCGGGGTTGAATCCACGGGAGGGAGGAGAATTCCATGAGTGGGGAGAATCGCCATCTTATGATATGTCATTTGATTATGCGCACGAGCATTTTTGTCGATAAACTGCGCATGAAAATATAAACATGTGGGCGCTGCCATGTTTATCGCGGGACATCAAAAGGTGGCGGACCTCCCTCCTCATTGCATCACCTCCGCAATGGCAAGCCTAGTCCCTTGTTTCCTATGTCAATGGTCAGACCAAATATGTTTATTTGCATTTCAAGTGCAAACATTAGTTTTTGCATTATTGGTGCATAATGTTCGTGAGCAATTTTTTTTGTTTTTCCCACTTCGATAAATATAAACCTCATAACTAGCCCATTGACAACATTGCAAATTACTTGCAGGGTTTGACGACAGCACGGTCGGTATCTCTCCAAAATAGTTATAAAAAAAAAACTTTTCACTATTCTAATTACTTAGGACCAGAGACAAATTCTTGCATGCCTTCTATGTATCGTGCCAAATTTTTAACACGATATCTCATTCCGTGTGGACGTAAGTTGGGAAACAAAACTTCCACTGGCATTTTCTTCAAAAAAAAAAATGTTCTCAAAATTTCCACCGGAACAAAGCAGAGACATGGACTTTATTACCTTCTCTTTCTTTCCCCAAACTTTCAGAACGATACCGTATTTCGTTTAGACGTAAGTTGGGAAAGAAAAATCGAAGACCAGGTTTGGTCACGTGACCCTCTCGTCACATGGCCTTAAACATTGAAAAAGTGAAGAAAATTTTTTTATTTTTTTAACGATTTCAGCTCCTTATTTTTTTCATTACACTGTGCACACTTCACGAGCGTAGAAAGTGTAGTGCAAATAAATACAAATTTTATTATTTTATAGTATTTTTCATTTTCTTCTGGAACGTTTCTATACTTTCAAGCGAAGCTGCGGTCTATGAGGAGGGTCGGCTTTAAATCCCTCTTAACAACAAAAAATGAATTTTTAACAACAGAGTTTAACTTTCAAACAAACAGTTTTTATGTTAAACCAGAAATATGAATTTTAAACTAAAATCGTAAATCTTTAACTGGAATAGTTGAGTATTCAACGAAAAAGATGAATTTTCAACCAAAAAACATTAATTCTCTACACTGTTAGAAAAATCTGTATGAGGTTTAATACACATGTGTGCGAAGCAAATATGCACTACCGCTACTGAAATTTAACATACATTGGTGTAGTGAATTTAATATATATGTGTATTAAATTTAATATACAGGTCAGTGTAGCAATGTGCATGAAAACTCAAAACTGCTTTCATTTCTTTAAATCTAGTCAAATATTCTCAATGAAAATAATAATCTAGAATTCGTAGACTCAGTTGTTATTTATAATAAAAGTGCAATGTACGGGTAAATTTTTTCCTAATTTTGCTCTAAATGGTCAAAATTTAAGGGGAATACAACTAATTGTAGGCTAAGTCTGTTATTTATTTGCTTAATTAAACTTTTCGACTTGTAATCCAATTTTATTTTTGGTTAACAGGAAGAATGTATCATGTTTTATTATTTAGAATCGAAAATTACAGCTCAACTTTTTTAAATTTGTGAAAAATGAAATTGAACCGCTGGCGACCAAAAGGAGACACGGCCGGATTCAGCCTGAGAAGTATTGTCCTGAGTGTCAATTTTAAAAATCTTTCTAATTTCAATTTTAAAGACTGATACTTGTAGAGAATTTCAAGGCGCATCTTTTTTTCCTCTTGCAAAAATTTATAGGTGTTTAAGTCTTCTGAAACTATCTAAGAAAGAAAAACAAGAATATTGTAATAAACAAAAAAGTTATTAATTTTTTTTGAGGAAATGCAAAAATCTTGAATTTTAACCTTCAAGCGCCTCGTTTAGCGAACGAATTTTAAGCTACGGAAAGCTTTCAGTGAAAAAGTTGTTCATTAAGGTTCAAAGAAGTTTTCTGGAAAGTTTTAGATCAATTGGATTAATAGTTCAAAAATTACCAAAACAAATGCACAAAAGTAACTTTTTTTCTCATCTTATATGAAATTCGACAAATAAAGCATAGAATCAGTGAAGTGATTGTTTCTTATAATAGTTGGAAAAGCATTTTTTTTGAGATTATTGAGATTTTTGAGATATGTTTGCGAATATTAATTCAAAAGAAAAAGCTATTAAAATGAAACAAGGTAGAAAAAGAACTAGAAATGAAGATTCGTGGATTAAAAATAAGAAAAAATGTTCCAGAAATCAGGTACGATTGGAAACTGTCAATACAATTTTTAAATAAATTTTAATCATAAATTTAGTATTTTATGACTTTTTTATTCTTGATTTTTTAAATAATTCTTTTACTGAACTATATATAATATGTAGATAGTCTAAAGTAATTATTTAAAATTTTCAATGACGAAGTTAATAGCATTATTTGTTATTTCTTCAGGGAAAAGAATACATCACAAAGTCTAAAACTAAAAAAGACGGTATTGCTAAAGATATTCTAATCCCAGAGAGATCTTTGAAACCTGTTGAATCCTGCTGTGGAGAAAAATGTTACCAAAAGTTTTCAAATGTGCAACAAGAAAAAGTACATACAAATTTTTGGAATCTCGGGAACTATAATGAACAAAATGTGTTTCTTAGAGGATTGTTAAAATGCAAGGATCCTATCCAAACGAATGCAGGTGAAAAACTAGGACGGTTAATTCATTGGATATATTTATTTCCTACTGACGAAGAAAATGTTCCGATTTGTAAGAAATTTTTTTGTGCTTTTCTATGTTTGGGCAAAAGAAGAGTTGAAAATGTTCAAAAAATGATTTTAAATAAGCAGTCTTTAAAAAATTTGGCAGGTGGAGTACGCGAAAGTTGTGTTAAACAAACAGACAATTTTTAAAAAATGATTGAAGAGCATTGCGAATCAATTCCACATCACAGTGCACATTACAAACGAAATTCTACCAACCTAAAATATTTTGATAATCCTCCATTAAATCTTGTAGAACTTTACAAATTATTCGGAAAATATTATAAATAAAAAACGGGGGCTAAATAGACAATAAGTCAAACCGTTTATTTTAAGTATTTTAACCGAAATGTTGGCTTCAGTTTTAAATTACCTTGAACTGACGTGTGCAATAATTGCTACAAAAACGAGACAAATGGAGAAGTAAACGAAGAAGTAATTAATCACAAAAACAATGCTGAAATTTATTTGAAGTTAAAAAAGCAAATACTCTCTGA
>NC_046662.1:85308257-85334842 GCF_010883055.1 Belonocnema kinseyi | reverse complement strand
TAATATTTATTAACATTTCCCGAAAAAAATTTCCGCGTTATTTAAACTTTTATTTTTCAATATAGGTGAAAAATATTGATCTTAGGGCTGACTTGATCAGCTAGTACACTCATCACGTGGCCTAAAAACTTTAAACGAATTTTTCTCGAAACCACTTTTTAAAAGTCCGTTCCAGCGAATTTACAAAAACTACTGAACCGATCCTTCTCAAACTTGGTAAAATTTTCTACATATAAATATCCTTCCCCCAACGGTATTTGTGTTAACATTTTTTTATATTAACGGTGTTTTTCATTTAAATAATGACGAAATCTTTCGTACAAAAATCGCATATTTTACTTCAAATTCATCAAAAAAACATTTTTTTCATGCATTATCCCCCATTCTCCTCTTAAAGATTTATCATTTTAGTTTAAAATTCATATTCTTGCTTTAAAATAAAACTAATAAGTTTCTTTTTATTGAATATTAATTTTTTCGTTAAAGAGATATCATTTTAATTGAACATTAGTCTTTTGGGTCGAAAAGTTAAATATTGGTTAAAAATTCATTTTTTGTTTGTGAAAAATTCATTTTTTTAACTGAATATTTAGAATATACTGTTGTTTTGTGTCTCATAATTTTAATTAAAAATTCATAGCTGGATTCTAGTATTACTTGTTTATTTAATTATTTGATTTTGATAGTATATTTAATAATCTCTTGTAATATAATTTTTCTAACCTTTCTGAATTAAATATATGCATTAAATCCCTAGAAACTTGTACTATTAAGTAATTATTTTTGTAATAAAGTATCTTTCCCAAATTAAAAATAGGTATTTAATTTTACATATGAATAGTAATATTTTTACACTTTTAGATATTCACAAGGACTGAACAAAAGACATTATTTTAATGTGGAAGTATTGGTAAAGTTCTTTCTGTATTTATGGAAGCTTACGGAAGTTCAAAAAATAATTAAATTGATTGAATTACAACTGTAAATCGAGCAATACATTGTCGGGTGCATATTAGCTTAATATTTCATTACCTGTGGATTTCACGCGTAGGGCAGTCTGTTATTCGATCACGCACCCACGCGAAACCGGCGTGCTGATATCGTCTTACCCGCACTTTATTGGAATATTATTTATCAAGTGAGTAATGGTACTCTGTGCAGTGGAAGTTGTAGGCCGTGATTTGTAGGTTCGCAATTGACGCTATAAAACATTGAAAATCATTTTTGCTTCTGAAGTTTTAACCGTTTCCCACCTTCCCAAGAACCGAGGCAGTTCTCGCTAAACAAAGAACAGGATAGGAAACTATAAATAAAGAGACAATACATTGTTCTCTTGCTGAACACTGCCCGGACATTCTAAAAAAAATTTCAACATACATAAGCTTATAAAGGTAAATTCTAGTGTCAATATAAATTAAAACCCAAATAGAAATACATAAATTCTTGAGCGAAATTTGCATCATTGACATATTTTTCAGACTTGGCACTGAAAACAAACTTCTTATGACACAATTACTTGCACATATTTTACCTGTCGTAGTTATGTTCCACTTATTTTCTAGGTAAACTGTCTCGACAGAAAATTGGATGCTTAAATTCCTAACGTAAAAAATGAGCTCCGTGTGTAGTAGCAGCGGTGCACCTAATTTGGCTCAAATTGTTAAGAAAGCATTAAAATTTGCATGTGTTCCTTGTGATCCTTTCTGGTTGAAAATTGAACTATTTTGGTAGGAGATTCATTTGTTTAGGTAGAAAATTCATCTTTTATGGTAGATAAGTAACATTTTTCAGTTGAAAATTCATTTTCGTTCGTTAAACATTTAACTTTTTTGTTGCAAATGTACCATTTCAGGTTCTTTTGGCTTGAAAATTCAACTTTGTGTTTCAAAATGCAACTGTTTTTGGTTGAACTTGCATCTTTTTGGTTGAAAATTCGGCCATTGGTTTGAATATTCAACTATTTGATTGGAAATTTAATTATTTTATTAAAAAGTCAACTATTTGTAAACCATTCAACTTTTAAACTTAAAAACTCCCCTGTTTTATTAAATATTCATTTTTGGGATAAAAATGCATCTTCTTTGGTTGAAAATTACACTTATTTGTTGAAAATGCAATACATTTCGACTTGAAATCTTAGGCATTTAAAGCATTTCATATTAAATTCAATATAGTACCTATATATTAATTCTATTTAAAATAATTTATTCTCCTATTTTTGTGATAAATCGCACTATTACGTTTATTAAAAAATTATTCATTATTATTAAACGAATTAATTAAAAGTTTTGGAATAAAAAGTTTTTCAGCATTAACGAATTAATTAAAAGTTTTGGAATAAAAAGTTTTTCAGCTTTGATTTGGAATTTTGAAAATACAGAAGAGTTCAATTTTGGCTAATTTAATTTGCAGTTTAGTTTTCATTATTTTAAATTTTAAAAATCTTGAAGTTTAACAGTTTAAACTTTTTAATTTAAAAACGGACATTTTTCCGGCGATAAAATTGGCCACCTTGGATATTTTTCAAAACAATTAAAATATTCAAATTTTCTTTTTGATTTTAAAGTCTGTTTCAAATAGTTCTACAAAATTGCTATTTTTAACTATATTTTGCATGATTTTTAAAATTTTTATTCCTAAAGGGAGGTTTTCCATTGCCCATTTAAAATGTAGTCTTACGAAATTCAATTTTTAAATAATATGTTGCACTTTTTCAATATTTTGACGGAAAGGTCATAAAATAAATTGGTATATAATTAAAAATATTATTAACGTTTAGCTAACAAGTAGTTATAAGTCTTATTAAAATATTTACTTACTCATCGATTTATTACTTTTTATTACTCTAGCGACTATTAATCATAATTATGAAAAATGATTTTTATAAATTCGTTCCCCGGCGATTGTTTCTTAATTTAACTGCTGATGGCATATATGAGAACATAGTTAATCGCAACATCGCCATTTAGAAACATCGGGAAGGTACTAAAATAGACTTCGAATAGTAAACATTGCAATTAGAGCTGCGTTAAAGATGGAAATGATTAGAGATCCCACGTGTAGCGGAGGAGGATATAATAGTGGAATCCTGCGATATGATAATGTCTAATTAAAAAAGAAAAAGATATAATAAGCGATTTGTGAGTACATGCCAATTAACTATCGACACTGAATGAATAACTTGCATGTAGCCTTATCGTCTCACAATACAATTCATGTTACTTTTCATACATCTGAGAATGTAAAACGCAAACTTGCAGTTCCGCTATAAAATACTATCCCATTACATTATACTATACGCAGTGAATGTAGATACGATTCCTTGCATGACCTCGCGTGCAACTATGCCACCATATTACTTTTCCCGTAAAACGATTGTTCAACCAGAAAAGGGGCAAAAAATGTGTCCATTTGCGTTGGAATTGCAAGTTAAATGAAACTTTGTATTTTATTTCGCCAGTGTTTCGCTGGCAAAAGTAGGTTCATGGGATGAAAATTCTGCAGGATCGATATTGCTTTTTTAATTTCAGATTATTTTTTAGCATTTCATGAATTTATATGACTGTTTTTTCGCTCATAGGGTATATAAATCATGTGAAATATTATAAAGTCAATCTTGAGCGAATCGATGAACTGACACGGTTTCGCCACCGGTGCCTGGAATACATTTAAACTTTAATCTGGTTCGTTGTGGGGAAATTCTCACATAAAATCCCACGTATCGAGTGGGAACAAGCATTTATTATTTATACAACTTGATCCCTCTTCTATATGGCAGAACGAAACGAGCATGAGGATGAGGCCTCTACTACATTATTCAACTTGAGACTGTCAACTGTTGGATTTGATGTGTTGATGTTGAGCATGTTTCTCGCACATAGCCTATTTCATTCGCAAGTTACCATTTTCCTCTGTGTGCTATGTTTTCAGCTTGTGCCATTCGTGATACTTTATCATATGCTTTTGTATTATTGTCAATTCGTGTACGTTAGACCGAAAGAAAGTCCTAAAAGTTTCTAATTTAAATCAAATTTATTTTTGAAAAACCTTTGTGGGTTGCTTGTAAGTTCTTATGGCCGGTATAGAGTTATGTACAGTGTCATATAGTCTTATAAATTCTCGGAATTTCAAGCCCAAAACGAACCCCTTTGGTTGAAAAACGACGTGGACGTGTTGTACTTTTTCTTCGAATATGCAATGCACCCACTTCCGACTGCTTTCGATTCATGATTATAGTGCCAATAGATTCAATATATGTCCTACATAGAACAACGGCGTAGCCAGGATTTTTTTCGGGAGGGGCTTCGATTTTTTTTCGGAGGGGGCTTCGGATTTATGTCTAGGCAAAGAGTGGGGGAAAAGGAAATTTAATAATAAAAATAATTAATTTCGGTGAAGGGGGGGGGGGTGCTTGAGTCCCCAAGCCCTCCTCCTGTCTACGCCACTGACATAGAAACAATTGGGGGTTAGGTAATGTTGCGGCTCAAGTAAAATTTGGCATCCTTTTGAACTGAGACTCCAGTGGAACTCTTTTTGAGGTTTCCTTTTTAGTTCTGCAGCTGGTAAAAGTTTAAACTGAGCTAAAAAAAATGTCAAATCTTATGTCCATTATCTTCCTTTCAAAATTGTCTAATTTCTATAATTTAAGTTTCTTTATTATAGTTTTCCCAGTGCAATGTCATTAAATCTGTATTATAAAGTATCATTATCTTGTAAAATCTTTGAAGTAATTCCTCTACCATTAATAAGGAAGATCAGGTTGGATATGGATGTCAGCAAAGTAATGTGCAAATTGGGTCGATTAACTCAATATAAAAAAGGAAATAGAACCAGAAAGCTGATGAACCATGTTTCTAAAATCATCCACCCTCGGCACATCGAGACATTAACACTAGCAATATTGGATGAAATTTTAGACTCTTAACGACAGAGACTTGATGTTCTTACTGCCAGACTGTGTCGGTACAAGAAAAGTAATGCACGAAGGTAACAAAATCAAAACTTTCAGACAGATGAAAGAAGGTTCTATCGTGAACTGAGAGTAAAGGTAAATAACCTCCAAGGCTTCGAAGTCCCTCAATTGGAAGATATCACTAACTACTAGTCGGGTGTTTGGGGAAAAGTGAACAGATGCAATTTGGACACTGCGTGGTTCAAACTGGAGGAAGCAAGGACAAGCAATAGCCCTGAAATGCATCTGACAAACATAACAGCTTTGGATGTTTCAGCGGTCTTGAAAAGGGCAAGTAATTGGAAAGCTCCATGTCCGGACATGGTGCACAACTTCTGGTACAAGTACCTGACGAGTGTGTATCTTGCGTTGGCAAGGTGTTTTCAGAAGATCATTGAACACCCAGATCTGATGCCAGGTTTTATGCTCCAAGATACTACGTATATGATACCAAAAAAACCAGACGCTCAATATCCATCTGACTTTCGACCGATAGCCTGTGTTCCAACAATTTATAAATGTCTTACGGCTATCATTGCAGATATAAGGTATATTCTCATTGCGACGAGAATGACATTCTTACAGAATAACAAAAAAGATGTTGTAAAAACTCAAGAGGCTGTAAAGATCTAGTCACTATAGACGCTGTTGCCATGATTCAAATTCGCAAGCATCAAAGGAACTTACACATGGCATACATTGACTACAAGCAAGCGTTTCCTTCCGTGCCGCATGACTATTTGCTTGAATTATTAAAACTTTACAAAATCTGCCCACGCATTATTGACTTTCTAAGCCATGCGGTGAGGCTCTGGGGTACAAGAATCAAATATTTTGATCATGGGCAACCAAGGATAACTAGATCAATACCCTTTAGGACGGGTAAATTTTAAGGAGACTCCTTCAGCGCACTATGGTTCTGTTAGGCGTTGAATCCATTAAGCAAAACACTAAACAACATGTCTCATGGGTTCAGAATTCATAATAATGAGGATGGTCATCAAGTGACCCATCTTCTTTACATGGATGACCTGAAACTGTACGCTAGTTCAGGCCAGAAACTGCAGCAACTGATCGATGTCACAAAGTCGTTTTCCAATGATATCCACATGGAGTTCGGACTAGATAAATGTAGAACAGTGCATTTAATCAGAAGGGAATTAGGGACCGCAGAGTTAGAGAACGAGTTCAAAAATGACATCGAGGAAATGGCTGCAGGCGAATCATATAAATATCTGGGTATTCTTGAATCTAAGGGTATTCAGCATACGATAGTTAAGACAAGCCTCACGGCTGCCTTCACTACGAGACTCAGATTGATTATGAAGAGCTTTCTCAACTCGGCAAACAAAATCAGGGCGATCAACACTTATTCCATCCCTATTCCCCCGTACTCCTTCGGGCTCATAAAATGGTCTAACACCGATCTTGAAAGTTAAACAGAATTGTTCGCTTAGAAATGACGAAGCACCGAATACACCACAGAAATTCAGCGATTGAAAGGGTAGTTCTACCATTAATGTGTTTTTATTAAACTTTTACTCGGGTAAACCCGGTTATACATCATAGCCACTGACTAAGTCAAGTGATTGATGAGATAAGAATGTTATAAATTAATTCAAATAATTTAATAAGATGATTGAAACCTCCTGCGATAATGTTGTAGGTATACAATTACGAGCGGCCACGAGCGTTGGAGGTGACAACAGTCACCTCTGGATATTTTCTTAGAGCTACCATCTGCCACTCCACGGGTGTTTAGTCGCTCGCTTCCTGATGATCAAGAAAATTTCTTACAATGCGATAGGTGTTTAATAAAACCGCCTTCTGAGCTGCTGCCAATGCCATACTGACTCCTAAATGTTCAAGATGTTCAGTACATCTTGCGTGAAAATTACCTGTGGCCGAAATCACAATGGGGTGAATAGATGCATGATTTACATTCCTCCCTATGGTATTTACTGCATGCCTTAACTCGCTATGCTTGTAGATCTTGGTTGTATAAGTTGACTGCAAATTTCGGTTAAGCGGACAAGCAATGGAGATGATGTAGACTCTTCCACCTTTTTTTCTCGCATCACGATGTCAGGTCGATTGGCCCGGATGTAATGATCCGTTTGGATGGTAACATCCCAATATAAGATGTAATCTTCGCTTTCTAAAACGGGCATTGGAATATATCTTATAGAAGGGCATCCATTATTTTAAGAGTCCTAGGTTTAGGGCAAGTTGTTGATGTATAATGCCCGCTACATCATTATGTCTACGTATATTCTCTCTGAACCATGGATGGCTTTCTGCCTCCATTGTATTTCTAATTCCTCTATGTTTTCTTCCCTGATATTCAAGGTCCCATCTGAGTACAAATTTAAGGGCGTGTATTCAAAATCCGCTGGACAGGTGGTACTGTAAAGCGCAACATTTAGTTTCCTGTTAAAATAGTCTCGCAACTGTATAACTTGAGACTCACATTATTATTATTATTATTATTAAAAACATTTCTGGGTTGAAATATGTTGTCACAGGCTTATACTGCCCAATATGTCGAAGGCATTTTTGGTTAGAGTTGGATTTTTATTTTATCATTTTGCACGAGGCTGTGCCGATATATATCATCAGTCACGGACGAATTTTTATAATGCAATCAAGTGATCTGATGAGAGTGGTTCCGAACCACCAGAACCTCAGTAAAGGTACATTGAAAAATTTGTAGAGGTGCCGGCTCAGGGATCGAGCCCCGGACCTCTGAGGTGAAGTCCAAGTGTCTAACCAACTGAGCCACTGAGGCTCTCATAAATAAACATTTCTGTGTTGAAATGTTGTCACAGGCTTGTACTGCCCAACATGTCGATCGAATTTTTGGTTAGAGTTGGACTGTTATTTGTTTTGAATTTTATTTGGATTGTTGGATATATAGACACGAAATAATTTTGTTTTTGATTCAACCAAAAGACCTAATTTTAGGAAAAATCAGTAACATAATATGATTGGAATCTTATTGAATTATCACTGAATATCACTAATTGGTAAAGCCAGAATAACGCTCCAGACCTTGCAGTGAAATTAGAATTTCAAAAAGCCAGGAAGTTTCTAATTTTATTCAGACTGAACGTCTATTCAATCTGATGTATTATTTTCGGCATCGTTGACCATTATACTCTATCAGATTCCTCTCCCCAGTCGTGTGCCAATTAATGTAACACTGTTGCAGCACGCCGTTTAGCCACTAGCCCCTTCGACATTCCCAGGCTTCGCCAGTTACATCTTGTTTGTACCTGAGAGAATATGCCGTTCATTACCACGTTAGAACCCTTACAAGTAGCCATTATCGTCTTATATCACTTTAATAATCTAGTCGCACATGCCTAGCGACGAGATACACCCGTTGGCTTTCAATTCGACGCTGACATTATTTTGTAATTGCCCCCGTAGGTGCAGTTTCTAGGGGATCAAGATCTAGAGGAATTCCTCGGTTTCGTTTAGTTTAGACTTAGACATTGTAATATTGAAAATCTCTTCAAATCTGTGAAATTCTTTGAAATCCACTCCTTGTCGATAGTATGTTTGAAACTCCATGACAATATTATAAAATCCATGAAAATTCCGTAAAATTCAATGAAATCTGATATTTCTTTAAATTCGTTAAAATCCCTGGAAATATTTAAAGTCTTGTGACATCTTTGAGATCCTGAAAAATTAATTAAAATACATTAGTGAAAACCTTAAAAATTCTATAAAATTACTGAAATCCTCGGAAACTATAAAATCCGTTAAAATTTCTTCAAATCCCTGGGAATATTTCTAAATATCCTGAAACCTTACAGGTGCTACAAAATCCTTCCAAATCTTACGAAATTCTAGGAAATTCATTTGATTTTTTTTATTCCTTTGACTCTTTTGCAATCTCTTGAAAATTGTTTCGATTCTTTTAAAATACCATAAAATGTTAAAAAAATGTTTGGAAGTTCTATGAAATCCTTTAAGATCCTGAAAAATTAATTAAAATGTACCTTATTGTGAGCCTTCAAAATCCTATAAAATCGAAATGATAAAATAAATAACTAAAATTAAACATCCTTTGAAATATTGGGAAATCCTCCGAAATCCCTTTGATTTTTTTTTAGATTTTTACGGTTTTGTGGGTAGCACTAATTAAAAAAATTGGGGGGGAAACTCTGTTTTTATGTATATTTTTTATAGAATGATGGAAGGAAAGCAGTACTCAGCTAATTATACGGACATGTAGTATGTACAACATCATGACAATCGTTTATTGTAAAATTGTTAGGTTATTGTCAATATTGAGTATTGCCTTCAAAGCTTCGACTTTGTGAGACATGCTTGGAATACTTTATTTTCGACGAATGTATAGTGCATGCGTAAAAGTTGCATTTTCGCACTGTGAGTATGCGCTCTTCAATCAAAAATTGTAGTTTTCCGAGCAGGGTTAAGCGATAAAGTTACCGGAAGTTTCCGAAAAATTCATTTTTATTGTCTGCCATGAAACAGCCATGAAACAAATTTCTTGCATTTAATAAAAAATATAATTTGACCCATCAGACATTTTATGCACATAAATCTGTTCTTTAATTAGAAATGAAGTAGGTGAAAATGTTTATTTTGAGCACAACTCTGTGCGATCTCCTGGAATGAAAGTCTGGTCATCGGCAAAGTTCATTGACGCTTATTCACTCGGTAATTATTAAATGTCACCGCGCAATATCACCGGGATCGCGTACTTTAAGTCCACGTTTGGCGGCCGCCATAATCGCAGGAGAGCCGGGTACTCGCTTGGAATGTCGTAATATCAATCATACAATACTTCTAAGAAAAGATTCACCCTTCGTCTGTAATAACACTTAATATGCAATTTTTCCTTCTTTAATTAATTTCCCTCCCTAAGATAGAAAAATAACTGCATCAAAAATGTACTTTCGAAATATATTTGTAATGAAATTTCAGTACGAATAACTAAATTTTTTCAGTACGAATTCTAAGGGGAATTGGTTTTTCAGGTTTATGCTACAGGTAAG
Source organism: Belonocnema kinseyi (assembly GCF_010883055.1). Taxonomy (NCBI): domain Eukaryota; kingdom Metazoa; phylum Arthropoda; class Insecta; order Hymenoptera; family Cynipidae; genus Belonocnema; species Belonocnema kinseyi. Next base: position 85,324,858 of record NC_046662.1, on the reverse strand, counting down.
GAAATGTCAGAGAATTGGAAATTGTTCGGGGAAAGTCAGGGAGTGTCACGGAAAACCTGACATCAGGGAATTTGCGATAAACTGAAATTGAAAGTTAATTTTATTATTTTGTTGAAAATTCAACAATTTTGTTTAGGGCTTATTCTTTTTTGTTGAAAATATGTATTTTCGGTTTAGAAATTCATCGATTTTTGTAGAAATTGCATCATTTTTGATCAAAGATCACAATGTTTGGTTGCAAATTAATCTTTTTTAGTTGAGCATTAAACTATTATTTTGCAAATTCGTCTTTTTTGGTTGAAATTAAAATGTTTTTTATTTAAAATCTCAAATATTACATTTTCCTAGTTGAAAGTGGAATTACTTTGCTAAAAAAAACATTTTTTCGGTTGATGATTCATCATTTTGGACGAAAACCCATTTCATTTTTTTAATTCAGCTATTTTGTTAAAAATCCTTTTTGTCGTTGTTGAAAATTTATCTTCTTCAGTTGGAAATTCAATTATTTGGTTAAAAATTAATTTTATTTGTGAAAAATTTAACTCTTTTTGTTAAACATTCCTTTAAAAATGTAAATATTTGGCTGAACATTACTTTTTATATTCTGAATTAATTTTTTTAACTAAAAATTTAATTATTCCTTTTTTTGGTGTAAATTTAACCATTTTTTAGAAATTTAATCTTCCAGGTTTAAAATTCATCTGTTGGTTGAATATTTAACTACTTTGTTGAAAATTTATTTTATTTGGCTGAAAATTAATTTTTTTACTGAAAATTGGCTATCCTTTGTTAGGTTGAAAACGTATCTGTATTAGATAAAAATTTAACTATTTTGTTGAAAATTCGTTTTTTTGTTGTTGTTTAAAATTAACTTTGTTTTACTGAAAATGTATCTTTTCCATTTTTGCTTGAAAAGTCGTCTTTTTTGTTTGCTAATTCGATAATTTTAGTAGACAATTAATATTTTTGGGTTGAAGATTCAACTTTTTGTTAAAATTCGTATTTTAGTGTTAAAAATTGGACTGTTTTGCAGGAAATTCGTCTTGAAATTTGTTTTCTCCATGAACCGAAAAAACTTTCTTGGATGAAAATGCAATTCTTTTATTAAAAATTCCTCTTTTTAGTTTCGAATATTAGTCGTATTGATAGAAGATTCTAATGATTTGCTCAAATATCGCATTTTTTTGGTTTGATTTAAAAAGTTGTTATTAAAATTAAAATCTAATTTATGTAAATGTCAACTATTGCCATTTCGGTGAGAATGTATTTTTTGTCGGTTATTATCACTTTGATCGAAAATTCAAACATTTAAAAAAAAATTTTGAGTTGAAAATTAATTGTTTTGACTAAAAATTTAATTATTCCATTTTCTGATTAATACGAGGTTTAAAATTAATCTGTTTGAGTTGAAAATTCATGTATTTTACGTATGTCTTACGTATTTTATGGATGACCCCTTATAATATTGTGTATGACTCTTGGCACTAAAAGTTTTCAAAATAATTGTAGGAGAAACCTGTTTTTTTTCAAAAACATTATTGATCTCCAAGGGGCAAGGATGTTTTTATAACTAAAGGGAGAATTTAGAATGGTCAGGCAAAATGAAAAATTAGTTCGGCAAAAGTCTAGGAAAGTCAGAAAATTTCGAAATTGGTATGTTGTAGAAACCCTGTATTTGCACTGAAATTTCTGTACGTGTAGACACTTCGTTTAAAATATAAAAAGTACAGCTTTCTACTAAAATCAATTCTCGGCGAAAACAACAAATTTGGCTTGCTTCTATAACTACAAAATTTGTATTTAATCAACAAAATCTCTGTTTAGGTTGAAGCAATACCATTTTTGTTGCTTAAACAATAGTTTAGCATTTGTTGTTAATACAACAAATTTTTTTACAGCAACCAAATCGTTTTATTTCCCGAACCAAATCTTTTTTCTTAGTGTTGAAATGACAAAATATAGTATAATGAAATTAAATTCATGAAACTAAAAATTCAATTTTATAGCCACTTGCCACCGAATTCTCGACAATCTATTTATTGAAAAATCTTCCTGCGGGGTAAGACTGAGCGAATGATGCATGATTATCGGGTGAGCCCTCTCAACGTAGCCTTGGACTTGACTCAGAGGAATGTTGCGTACAGTGACCTCGCATACTTGCTCCTTTTCGTACTACCTGAGGCGCTGTCCATTACATTTTTTGAGGCCTACATAGCCCTCACCTCAACCTAAAATTCTATGATCATAAATTTCAATTAATTAAAACTAAAACAACAAATTTTGGAAAATATCATTGAAAATGATCAGTTGAGAAGTCGACTGAGTGGAAAAGGAAATTTGACACTGAGAAATATCTTTTCAGAATTGACCCATAATTTTTGTTCAAAAATGTAACTGTTTTGTTAAACATTTATTATTTGTGGATAGAAAATCGTCTCTTAAGAGAGCATTCACCCTTTTTGGTAGAAATGTCATCTGTTTAATTATTTTGTTAAAACCATATTTTCCTTGGGAAAAATTAAACTGCTTTATTGAAAACTCGTATTTTTGGATAGAAAATGAGTCCTTTTGGGTTAAAAATTCCTATATTCGCTACATGGAAAAAGAATTATCATTCAATCAAGAAAATGCGTTTACTTGGACGTATTTAGTACCACCATTTTTTTTATATAAGAACATATATCTTGTGTCAAGTAAATTGCGTTTCCTTTATCCAATGAAAATTCTTTTCCACTATAGTGAAGTCATTTTTTGTTCTTGAAAATTAACTTTTTTCTTAAAAATTTACCTTCTTCCCTAGAAATTTAAGAATTTGGTAGACATTTTTTTATATTTTCGCATTGAAAGTTTAAGGTAAACTGACAATTACTGGAACAACGTAAAAAGTATGTCCAATACTGGGACAATAATAAATATTGTTGAGTATCTTTTATATTCCAACTTAAATTCTAAAAATAAAAAATGTTCTGACTCTCTAAATCTGAATCAGTGAAATTTCACTAATTTAACTAGCGAGAAATGGGTCACTGACAATCAGTGAAAGTTTACTTATTAATTCAGTGAAATAACCACTTATCAGGATTGGCAGCACTGCACCATGTCAATTTAGCAAATAATAATAAAATAATATTTTAGTGCATTCAATCAAAGAATCATAGTAAAAACTTAAAACCCATAAATATGATCAAATATTAAAAACGGTGAAAAGTTCGATGCTTTGAAATTACAAAGTACCACAAATATTACTTTAAATTCAAGATTGGATTGGAATGTATACACACCCGTTAAGTAAGTACTTTCTATACGAGTTAGAGTATATTTTTCCCGTAGTTAATTCAGCAGACTTAGAGCCCGAAAATTAAAATTTTTTATTTAATTAAGGAATTCTTCTTGCTACTTAAGTAAATGAGTAACAACAACGCTTAACATACAAAATTAGAGGTTATGCTTCACGTGATTTACTATGGCGTTACTGAACTCATTAGTGCGTAAGTCGGAAATCACTAATTAATCAGTGAAGTATCTAACTACTATTTCAATCAATGAATTTTCACGGATTCATATTTAGAGAGAATATTTTTGATGTTCTTTTGAATTTGTTACCACTATTTATTTTTGTCCGGACAAGTTATACATTTAGTAAAAAAAGAAATAAAGAATACTCCTCAAAATCTGGGAATGAACTGCCACAAACTTTCCCATTTTTTTGTATCTCATAATTTCCGCATAACTTTTACAACATTTTTATCCCGCATTTGGACAAATTCTCGGAAAATTTGCCTAAATCGGGACGAGCTGTCACTGAATTGTCTCAGTTTCAGACAAGTCAACATGAGTTGCGCCTTTGCGATTCCATTACTGAGACGGTCACTTTCGCCGTGTTTTTAATTCAATGTCGCAGTATTGTGTTAGTGACATATTAAAAACATTGTTTATAAGATACACGCTTGCCGTTCAATTGATTATTTATTCTAAAAACGCGTTCAAAGTAATTTATTGAAACCTCCAATTCTAACCTCAAATTTAGCCAACTGCTTAGGTAAGTAATGTAATAGCTGTAATAGTAACTCATAAATTTAAATTTTCAATAAAAATGAGTAAGTATGCATTAAAATTTAATATTATAGATTGATATGAAATATTATAAATATTAATAAGATTAATATTGTAGATGTACTTTTTAAGGTAAATTAAGTGAATTAACTTTTCTGTTACAAATTTATGTTTTCAAGTTAAAATATATAACTGTTTTGAAGAAAACTCATCTTTTTGACTTGAGAATTCAACAGTTGGGTTAAAAAAAATTTTCTTTTTTAAATGAAAAATCTTTTCTGATTAACATTTAAACTATTTTCTTGAAAATTCGTCTTTTTGGTTCGAAGACGTATCTTTTTAATTATAAATTTAATCATCCTGGGAAAAAATGTAACTGTGGTTGACAATTAATCTGTTTAGGTTTGGGCTGCAACAGTTTGATTAATAATTTGTTGTTTTTTAAATTAATTCGACTGCTTTCAATTTGTAATTAAAATCTTTTTTTGTTGAAACATCAACTATTCTATTTTTTGATCAGATTTTCCCTTTTTTGGTTAAACTAATACTTTAATTTTCTAAGAAATTCTTGAATTTTAAAGTAAAAAAGACTAATTTTCTACCAAAAAAGATGAATTCTTACCAAAGAATATAATAGTTGATATTTAAACCAAAAAATTTTAATCATAAATTATAAACATTTGAATAAACAAACAAACGAATTTTCACATAAACATTTCGACCTACTTTTGTTTTATAAGAATAAGATTTGTTTTTGTAGGTCTTACAGTCTTCAATAATTAAAAGAATAAAACGAAGTGAATGGAAAGTTCGTTTATTAAAATTCTGTCTTTCTGACGTTTCGGCTACCACTGCGTGCTTTTTTCAAAGAATCTAAATAAATAATATATAAATAACTATCTTTTCTTACATATAATTACAAACAAATTGTTTTTTTTTTAAGTAAAAGAAATAAAAATTATCTGTGCTTTTTATCTTGTAAAAACCCAAGAATATTAATTTTGGAGTCAAACATCTGTCAATAGTTCATGTTAATTTTTTAAAATAATAATCATGTGTGACACCAAATTAAATTAAAATGTAACGAGAACAATATAATACAAAAGCCTAATAAGAATTTTAGAGGCTTTCTTAATAAAAAACTACATCTTCATTGGTGAAAATCCTTACGATGTTTTTGGACAACGACGAACATATAGCTTAGTAGACAAGAGACCTACATTAAGGTGGTAAATTCATGATAAAGAATAAAGGCATAATTTTAAAGGAACCGCGAATGAGGAAAGCGCGCCAAAGTAACTGGAATTTTAACTTGGTTTTGTTTATTTTATAATACTTTGATAGATTTTGTTGTCATTTTGTTGCCGCTGTCCAAAAACATCGTAAGGATTTCCATAAATGAAGATGTAGTTTTTTATTTAAAAAAGCCTCTAAAACTTTGATGAGGCTTTTCTATTATATGGTTTTCGCTACATTTTAATTTAATTTGGTGTCACACGTCATTATTATTTTAAAAAATTCACATGAACTATTGACAGATTTTTGACTCCAAAATTAATATTCATTTAACCAAATTTTTCTCACGTACTTATTTACACTACCTAGAATTACATACTCAGAAAAAACGTGTATTAAATGTTTTGATGGAATCCGTAAACTTGTATTTATATTTGATTCAAGCAAGCAAAACTTTGATTTAATTAATTCAATATGAGGAACTAAACATTTTTGTTGGATCAACCAAATATTTTTTTGTTTATATAATGTTCGAAAGATTTAAAAAAATTTCCCTGGTGCTTCCAAATATGTTTCCGGGTCTATCACTTGATTCTAGAACTGGGAAAAATGTTTCTTTTTTAAAACAAAACTATTTGCGTGTTCTATAGAAGCAAAAAAAAATATTTCTACGGTTTTGAATTTCGATTAATTCAACAAAATTCTTCTTGAGATAACCAAAAATATTTGTTGTTTCAATTAGAGTCAAATATTTATTTGTCCCCATAGAACCTTTTTCTCAGTGTATGTAATCAAAATATAATAAATTTTTAATCAAATTATTTAAACTTTCATTTTCCATTGTAAATGAAACACTGGTTCGGAATTTATAAATATTGACGCGCCACTGTACCTTTGTTGTCTATTTATAGCACGATGACTTTATCAAGCCAATGAGCCAATAAATATCGACAATCATCGCTCTCGTCGTCTCGTTCTCTCTCTCTCTCTCTCTTTACATATTCGATTTCTGTTTTATTCTATCCTATCCTCGGTCCTATATCATCTCTCTCATTCTCTCGCACACTGACATGTTCGCTTCGCAAGAAATATATTCTGAACTTAAAACAGCTATCCACTTATTTCAACCTTTTATTGACGTTCAAAAATAAACTCTTGAACGTCACATCTCTTGAGTCAAGGACAAACTCCTTCTCAGTTTTTTTCCCGGATTATAAAAAAATCTCGAAAAATGAAACTGAATACGATCAGCCAGTAAAGATGATTGATTATCGATAGTGACTTTAATGCGTCGTAGAATTAAAATGGAAAAATGTTAGATAGGGTTATCGCTATAATATATAGTCAAGATTGGTCTCTAACTATGATGACCTTCGCTTTAAAATAGACGAACGTTTTAGCTTTTACGACTGTATGTTGGAAGCTTAGAATCTCACCTGAGGAAAATTGTCAGGAATGATAATCATGCTGCACCTTATTGTGCCCGAAGGCAATATACATCAGGAGTCTTTCAGGGAAAGGGTTACACACCTTTGTCTCTCGATTCAGGTGAAAAACTTCGATTTGATAGTTTCGCAATTTTCGCTTCACATGAGAAACTGTTATTTCTAAGCTTGTATCATCTTTGAGGAATCATATTCGTAATATCTGGAAAGTGAAAGATAAGACTTGTACAAGGGGACATCCATAAATTATCTAACAGATTTTTTGCCATTTAAAACCCTCCATTCCCCTATGTAACTTGTGGTAATAAGGTGGTTTAAACCTCCCCCTCCCTCCCTACCTGTATTACATAATTTTTCCAAATATTTTCAGATATGTCTTATTAAATACAGTTTAGTTACTTACCATCTAAGACACCCGAATTACCAAATAATTATAAGTTATTAAAATGAACAAAAATAAATTTAAAACAATATGGAAAATGCAACAAAGGAACAGTATCAACTCTTAAAAAATTAAAAGTATGAAAACCTGTGTGATCTAGTAGAAAAATATTCATTAAAATTTAATTATTTCGATAAACTAAACATGACCTAAAATAACGTAAAAAGTTTAAAGAACAATTGCTATGATAATAAACGCTAATAAGTGTAATATAAAACGAAATTTTAGAATTTTATCAAGTCACTTAAAGTTTATGTGTTTGACAACAATTTTGAAAATCAAAACCCTTTACTAAAGGGTTTAGATAGCTTAATTTCCTGTTTTATCATTCGTTAAATGTAGAAAAGCACATCATTCAATCTAAGAGTTGATTTAAAAAATAGTGCAAAGCCTGGTAAAATAAATAACTGTTGAATGATATTGGGGGTATTTGTAATTTTTTAAGTTGCAAAATCCTTGGAAATCATTTCAAGTGTATTTTTAAAAACTTTTTTTTAATATTAAGCGTATAACAGTATCAATCCCCTCTGCCTAGATAACAGATTGTGCCCCCCCCCCCCCCGTCACAAAGCTGTTACGTAATTTATGGATGACCCCTAAGGAAAAGTCCATTGATTACGTAAGAACTCATAAGATTTTATGACCTCCGCCCCTTCTTAGGTAAGATTCTATATATTTTTTACTCAACATAACAATATATCCATGATTTTCACTGTAAACGAGATTCCGAAAGATTTCAAAGGATTTTAAGGTAATTCAGAGGATTACAAGGTATTTCAAAAAATTACAACAATTTTACGAAATTTAACAAAATTTTCCAAAGCTTTCTAGGGATTTCATGAGATTTCAAAGGATTTTTAAAAATTTTAAGGGATCAAGAAAGTTAGGTCATTTCAAATAATTCCAAAGGTTTAAGAGAGGTCTCACAGTTTTCAAATGATTTTAAAAGATGTAAAAAGTTTAAAGATATTACTTATTTCAATTTAAGAGAGAATCACCATTTTTCAAGGGATTTTACAGGATTACAAAAGAATTTAAAGGAATTCAAGGGCTTTTAAGACATTTTAAGAAATTTCAAAATATTTCAAATGAAGTCTCGGAATATGAATTTAAGAGATATTGAGGTATTTTCATGAACTTTGAAGGATGCCTGTTGATTTTAATGGGATTTCAAAATGTTTAAGGAATTTCATCAGATTTTCAGCGGTTTCAAATTATTTCAAGAAATTGTAACTAATTAAAGGAGAAAGAAAAGGTTTTCGATGATTTCATAGGATTTCAAAGGATTTGAATGATATTATTTAATGAGTATAATGTATAGTATAAAGAGTAATTTCAATAGCCTAAACAGGTTTGATGCAATACATTTAAGCAAAATTAGATAGAAGAATCTTATGTGAGAAATTCTTTAGACTCACAAGAGGGATCAATTAAAGGATATAAGATATTTTAATATAATATTAATAAATTTTAATAATTGATTTCTTTAATCAATAAGGCATTTTGAGGGAGGGGGAGGGCAAAAAAGCCATACGTAATTAGTGGACGTTCCTTAAGAATTGAAATGATTCTTTTATAATATAGTGGAATGTCTGTAATCGCGAAATGAACTCAATTCTGTGTTTTTCGAGCACGTCCTTATCGACGTTAGGTTTTAAATAGACTTCTTACAAATACCATCCTTGGATGAGATAAAACTCTCGATATTATCGCCTGAATATTTTAGATTTATAGATAAATATTTTTCTACCATTCTATTCTAAAATCGGATTGTTTTCTTGTTATTGTATACAATGAATCGATTTTATTACTCATGTATGACGGAATTTTTGTTTCACATCTCGTTTTACGCTACACACACGTCACCTGAGTCGATAAATTGTAAAATCAGTTTGTAGTCGAGATGTTTTTTCGATAAGGAATTTTTCAGTCGTGTGGTCACATGTCAAATCGAATCCGTTAATTTGCAATTAAACCAAGCTGAAAATAACTGCAGATGGCCGCAGGTCAGGCAACACCTGGAAATTAAACTTAAAGTAACTGTCAAGAATAATCAGGGTTGACACACAGGCACTTTTCAAAGATAAGCTCACTATAATCACTTTTTTAACTTAAAAGATCAATTTAGGGACTTTTCCTTTTGAACTGAGCCATCTATAACTAATTTCTGAATTTTCTTTAAAAAATTTCAAAAAATTCCGAAGAATTTTCAATAGAATAAAATAATTTGAAGAGATTTCAAAGGATTTAATGGTGTTTTTAAAATATCTAGGGAATTTGCAAGAGCTTTAACAAATTTGAAAGGATTTTCACAGATTTTAAACTCTTTTTAATTATCAGATTTCAGAGAACTTGACGGGATTTTATGATATATTAATGGATTTAAAAGCATTTGTTCACGAAAGAAATGAAGGATTTCCTATAGATTCAAAGATTTGAAGAGATTTTCAAGTATTGTTTGGAATTCATTTGGAATTGACCCTGAACTCTGTAAAAAAAATTAATTTTGTGAAATATTTTCGAATTTTGTTAATTCGATTGAATTCTTCTAAATTCCCTCAATTTTCCTCAATTCAAAGGATTTAAAAAATATACATATTTTGTTTAATTCAGCCTGAAGTTTTTTAAACTCAACATGAATTCTCATGCATTTTAGTAAATTCTTTCGAATTCCTGTAAAATTTTCGAAACTAATTTCAAACTTACTGAATTTAATCTATTTTTTCAGATTTTTGAATTTTTTAACTTTTTCCAATTAATTTGAATTTAACTTGAATTCTTTTGAAGTCTTATGGATTTATCCTGAATTATTTTTAATTCAAACGAACATTAGTCGCAATATTTGTGCACACTACCATAGTCACTTTTACTCACTTTTTGGGCTAGAAATTAGTTACTTCCATCATAAAAGATTCTATGCTATAAAGGTTCCAAAATTAGAATTTTGATCTTGAAATATTAACAGCCGAGGACAATGAAAAATTAGTCACGAAAAACTCGTGGAATTTTTAAAATGAAGTTTTGCGTCCACCCTCGAATTGAGATCCTACTATAGGTATAACGAATTTTCGTTTACAAACTAGACATATCTATTTGTGTAAGTTAAAATTTTCATATTGAATTAATTAATTATATACGAGGCGCCATGGTGAATAATTCGGTAAAAAGTCAGATATTTGCTGGTCTTTCTTAAAAAAACATTCTAATATTTCCCCGAGGTACGGAATTAGTTTCTATGATGAAGAAAAAGTCCCTAAAAGTAAAAATACATTTTTTGTATTTTTTAACAAGTTCTAAAACCATGGGCATTTGTTTCAGAAGACGTGGGTTACAGAAGTGTTGAAATAACGTCCGCTTTCACGCACCTGCCCCAAAAAGGTGAGTCAATCACTAAAATTTAAAAATAGATTTCCAGCCGTTTAGAATTCTTAATCTAATATTTACCCAAAGCCCGATTTTAAAATTTTTTGTATGACTAAACACTCAAAAACTATCTTACTAAGTCTGTCTCTTTGCAAAGTTTTGTTTATGTTTAAATTTCAATATTTTTATCACAGTCAGTCTCCGGTGACGTAGAATATTTGCATTCACATTATAAGTCTTAAAATATCCTCTATTTATAGTATGTCTTTCGTCCGTGAGACATTCTTGAATTATCATTTTTTCCGCTAATGGTGCGTGACTTTTTGACATTTCCAAACTCAAAAGTCTTCCTTGAGTCACTCCTTGCCGATTTTCCGACGTCTTTCACGGAATTCAGTGCAGGTATTGCTGTAGCAGTAAAACTCAAATTGTCGATAACCGATCGAAGGAACTCGTTTATATAGCTCGCGTACAAGATCAAAGGTTGCTCCGGTAACTATTTCAAATAAGGGCAAAACAAGTGATTGACGTCAAAGACAGCAGATTACCCCACTCTGTAGTGTAGTTGTACGAAGCATACTTGCTCGAATTTTTACTCGCAGAGCTACGTTTAAAGAGCTAATTAATGTTGGAACCGCGCAAAGTCTTTTTTTGTTTCAACACTTTATTATACTCGAGATGTATCTAAACAGATCCCAGGTGGAAATTGTAGTCCTGGTCCAGTACTGTCAGACCCCCTCGTGATAAATATGTTTTGTATTGGCCAAAAACTAGTGCAGCACAAAGCTAGAAGTGTGCTGAACTTTACTAAATTTTGGTTAAAAATTCCACTATGTTTTCGTAAATAGTCTTTTCGGTTTAAAATTGATATCTTTTGATTGAAATTTCATCTTTTTTAATTAAAAATGCAACTATTTTGTTGAAAATAATCCTTGGTAGAAGATGTAACTATTTTGTTTCAAAAATTTTCCTTTTTTGGTCGATTTATCCAACTCTGCTTAAAACTTCAACTTTTTTAGGTTCAAGTTTAATGTCTATTGTTTAAAAATTCGAGTGTTTGGTTAAAAATACAACTGATTTGTTAAAAATGCAAGCACTTTGTCAAAAAAATTAATCTTTAGTCTTAAAATATATTTATATATTTTCAACATGAATCAATTTTAAAGTTTAGTTTGGAAATGTTTTATTTTGATTTTTGAATATTAAAAGGCAGGAAAAAGAAAAATTGTTCAGGGCAAAATAAGGGAAATTAGAAACTTCAATTTTTCGTCCTCCCTGTTGTATCATATCGGACCCACTAATGTGCTAATACCGAGACCAATACTGTTAACACTACTGGTTTGGTACCAGTTTTTGGACCAGGAAAAGGCGGGAAATCACAGTATATTCATTTTTTGATCGGAAGTTTTGCAAAAGGACCCCGATTCCAAGGTTCAGTAATTGGCCTTGCCGAAACGAAAGGTTCATACCCTCAAACTAGAAAGATTAACGATTTTTTGGGTCTACATCATGTTTTAAGGGTGTTTCATTCCTTAAAAATCCAAATGTTTAAGGTACGAATACGGCCAAATGTGAAACTTTTAGAAAAATCTATCAAAGAGGTTTTGAGGGGGGAAATATTTCACTAAAATAAGCATTTTTATATATTTAAAAACCTGTACAAATTGTAACTTTGACAAGTGTTTGTCGAAAAACTGTCAATTTTTCTTACTTTTTACATTCTCATTCCTGAGATTGTAATGTAATCGTCCAAATTTTCAATCTCTGGTTTTTAACGGATCTTTACGTTTCGGGACTCACAGAATCCGAAAACCTTAAAACTTCATCGGTGTCTGTCTGTATGTCTGTATGCATGGTTACCTGAATGTTGTAGCCACGCTAACTTTTGAAGGATTTGTCCAATCGAGTGCGCATTTGATACACTTCTGAAGGTCCCCAAAATAAAGGCTAAGTTCGTTAATCAGATATTTCGAACCAAAATTAAAAAATTGAGAGCATTTTCAAAATTAAAAATTTTTTTTTTTGAAATTTTATAAATTGTTCTCAAAGTTTCTTATAGATGGGTAAAAGACTTGCAAATTATCTAAATAAAATTGTTTATTTTAATGAAAATTAGAAAAGTTAAATACTTTAAAAAAATTTTTAATTTTCAAAAAATAGAAAAAATTATTTTTTTATAGATCCAAAAATTTCGTTCAAAATTTTCACCAGATACCTAATATATTTCAAAACTATTCTACCCGAATTTTTCGATTAGCCTAAAATTTATGAAATTACAGCATTTACAAAATTTTCAATTTTTTGAATCCTCAAACTAAACAGATTAATTGTCAACCACAGTTGCATTTTTTCTCAGGAAAGATGAAATTTATAATTAGAAAGATACATTTTCGAAACAAAAAGACGAATCTTCAAGAAAATAGTTCAAATGTCAATCAGAAAAGATTTTTAGGTGAAAAAAGAAAAAAAAATTTAACCAAACTGTTGTAGTAGTAAATCGTTAATATTAATCTCATCAATATTTATAATATTTCATATTAATCTACCATATTGAATTTTAAAGCATACTTCCTAATTTTTATTGAAAAATTAAATTTATGAGTTACTATTAAATTACTTGCTTATGCAGTTGGCGCAATTCACGTTGAATTGCCCGACAAGTCGTTCCGGTTTCGGCAACTTCGCCGAGAATTTTTCCAAATGCGGTACATTAAAATATTCATAACTTATCGAATAAAATTTGCTAAAAAAGTTATGAATTTTATTTTTAAACATATTAAAGACGTACAAAAACATCACCTTTTTATTAGTGTAGGAATTTTCAATAATACAATGCTCTAAAAGTTATGCGGAATGTTTTGAAATATAAAAAAATGACGAATTTTGTAGCAGATTATGCACAGATTTTGAGTTGTTTTTTATTATTCTTTACTAAATTTATAACTTGTCAGGACAAAAATAAATAGTGGTAACAAATTCAAAAAAACTTAAAAATAATATCACGTTTTTACTTTTATAATTTATATTGAAATATAAAAGATACTCGGCGATATTTATTATTATCCCAGTATTGGACATACTTTTTACGTTGTCTCAGTAATGGTCGGTTTACCTTAGCAGTTTATAATTCAAAATTGTTAAGCTTTCTGATATCTATTGAATGGTACCCATTCCGGTGTTTATATAGTTTAATTCAATACATTTTTCAAGAAATATAGAAAAAATGGACTAAAATAACATTTAATTTAACGAACTTTAACCATTTATTTTTAAAAACGTTTTTTTTTAGTTCATATTACTAATTCGAGAGTGGAAAACTACTCATTGTTTCTTTAAAATATATGAGTTTATTTTAGGCTGTACATGTAATTAAAAGAATGTTGTGAAAATAAGATGCGTGACAAAATTAAAAAGTTTAATCAAAGAGCGCGATTGTGTAACATTTTTAATTGTATTGATACAATAAGAAGGTAACATTGTGAAACTTGTAAATAGGCTACGTCACCTCCACCAACATTACATATTTACAAGTTACTACTTTAAAATGGTAAAATTAGAATTATTTACACATTTAATCCATTTTACCTTAAAATATTCACTTTTAAAAATAATACCTGTAGTGTACACACCTGGCACACCTTGAGTCGTGTACTTAAGCACGTACAAGATAAATATGATCAATTAAAAAATTATTCTACTAATTCAGAGCTTCAAACCTAAAGAATAAAAAATAACATTAAATTATTGAAAAACCGCTAGTTCAAAAATAGTTTGGTGTAAAATGATATAATGTAGACTATACTGTTCAAAAATTATGAGAGTTTAAAATCTAATGATGTTTGTTTTAAAAAAAACTTTAAACGGTAAAAGCGCTAATAAGACCGAAGAACATAATTTGTTGAAAAACTTTTAATTATTGAAATCTAATAATTTGTCATTGAAACTGCTCATGCCCAATTACATATTTTTAACATTTAAAGTACTTTTAAAAAATTGTAAATTTTATATTAAAATTCTTGTTTTGAAAATACGAGCATACTAAAAATCACAATTTTTGTCAATTCGCATAATTTTTTTTATGATATGTCCTAATAAAAGTAATTATTTGTAGATTTAATTTTTTTAATTTTAAAATTTATATATAAGACAACTTCAAATAATGAAAAGCCAATCAAGATTTCAACAACAATGAAGCCTCCAGTCCATGCACCAGGGCTGCCGGATCTCGGAATGGCCAGAATGAGCCTTTGACCAATCAGAAACCTTCCGCGGAAATAGTGTCATTCTGGCGCCGAACTGAGCCGAACTCAGCCGAAGTGTTCGAAATTTTTAAGTTCGCGCAAAAAGGCGTTCTGTTCATTTCCAAAGTTGTCAAACACATGAACCGCAATGACCGTAACCCGCAATGGCCAGAACACCAATCACAGAGCACCAACGGCAACTCGGCAAGACGAAACAGTGCCTTCTTGTCAAACTTTCGGCGTGAGAATGACACTGTTTCCGCGGCACGTTTCTGATTGGTCAACGCCTCATTCCGGCCATTCCGAGATCCTGCTATTCTGGTGCATAGACTGGAGGCCTGATTGCTAGATTTTCGAGATATGCCATTACATCACTTTTTTATATAGGATTATATGAGAACAGTTAAATTTTTCACAAAAGAATTTTTTTGTTTCTCCGAAAATAATCCATTCGCTATTAAAATTCTGCAATTTTTCAAAAATTGGTAAGAATCGATAGTAAGATAAAATTCGATTGTGATAAACATGGTTAAACTAAATTTTTTGTTTGTAATTTTTAATATTTTTTCATTCAAAATAATGCTTTTTGTTTGAAATTACATCATCAGTCATAATACTTTGATTCTTAAAACCATATAAAAACTTTTTTTCGGACATATCTTATTTTTATGACAACTACCTTAAATTTTCATAATGATCGTTTTAAACAAAAGTGCATGTAAATACTTTAGAAAGTAAGCTAAATTAGTCTACGAAATTTTCTTGTAGGTGCTTGTCGCATACTTTATTCTCATACAGCATGTTTGTTTATCTGATTGTAGTTTATGTAAAAAAAAATATTGAATTAACAAAAAAAGTTTACAGAATCGTAGAACCCAGTTCTCTTTCACATTTTCTGCATTTTAATTTAAAATAAAAGAAGGAATTGCTAATCCCCAGTATGCCATCTTGCAACATACTTCTCAATTGGTAAAATTCGGAACTATTCCTCACTGGTCCTCAAAAGAGAGTATCGTGAAATAAAACATTAATTTAATGGGGGTCTTTAGTTCTTCCTCGCAGATAAGAGATGGCGTTTAAGATCGTGTAAGCGAAAATACATTGGGCTCTTACGGCACCGGTTAATATTCATCATACTATTTATTGTACAATGACAGGCAATGACATGTATTATAATTTTGTGAACCTGTGCTCTAGTTGCCTACTGATTTTCTATCGTACCTTTGCTATTCATTTGTAGAATTTAAAATTAACTTCCATTTGCAAAAATATGGATAGTTTCTTCCCATAAATCTTCTGTTCATCTGTTTTAAATAATTTTGTATTATTTTTTCGCGTTTCTCACCGTTTCTCACTTCCGTCAAAAATGGAGAGGCACGCGTCGTGAAAATTTATTGTGCATGCGCGCCTGTGATCATCATTGACATAAAAGCTTGCTTGTGTTGTGGCGCATGTGCCCCCGGCGGTCGTGTACCGGTAATTTGTACCCAAGTCGCACACAAACTTGTCACGCAAAAAATTTCCCACGAAAAATGCATTGAGAGGCCCTGCTAATACTGTACAGTTATTGAAATTTGCTAAAGCGTCACGCTTCGGTATCTCCAAAATGCTTAGTGTTTGTCGTGTTTTTTGCGATTTAAATACCGTGCCTTCTACCGCTGGCTCCAACTTCTGTTCCAACTCCCCCCACCATATCGCCTTTGGCGCGTCCTTTACTAGTAGGGTGACCATATGTCAAAGAGGGAAAACCGGGATATTTCTCATCGAAAACCGGGACAATCCCGAACACTTCCCCCACTCCTCGCCCAATCATTATTAACC
>NC_046662.1:85303133-85308157 GCF_010883055.1 Belonocnema kinseyi | reverse complement strand
AAAGAGAAAGAGATTGTTCTCGGAACGCGACACTTTAAATGTAATATTAGCCAATCAGCAAAAACCGGGACAATTACAGCACTGACCGGGACACCGGGACGGGCAGTAAAAAACTGGTAACACGTCCGGGAAAACCGGGACGGATGGTCACCCTATTTACTAGGGTTCGTTCAGGTTTCTCACCAAGTGCACTCATCGAGTGAACCTGGAAAAGGGGCGTGGTTTACGAAAGTGAACTGCAAAATGTGGTGTTCTTTGAACGGTTGCGTGTGAAAGGATTTGGCGCGAATCATGCCGCGAATCATGCCGCGAATACAAATGTTGCCAGGTTATGTTTAACAACACACAATGGAGATCCAGCGGAAGAAAATAATTGTTGCTGCAGTTGCATCAACCCAGTTATTGTTGCAAACGATTATGTTTGCCACTATGTTGGAAAGTGATGATGCGGATAGTGATAATGAGGTGGAAAGTGCTGGCATTTTAATGGAATTTTCTAAGAAAGTCCGATGTCCGAGAGAAACGCCTGTTAGAATAATTGGATTTTCTGAAAGAATTGTTCCACAATTTAACGCAAAACAATTTAAGGAACATTTTAGAAGAAACCCGAATGCACCCAGTGGGCAACGGGACGTCCTAAAGATGTCCTTAGAATGTACTTCTATATTATGTGATTTGACGTGTTCAAGCCATCCTTTGGATCTTTTCATGTCTTTAAAAGGTCCTCAGGACGTCCTTAAGACGTCCGCCGAAAGACGTATATAGGACAAGGTTAGGACTTGTGTGCCCACTGGGCAGTTGATAACTTGGAAAACTTGGTAGGTGAGCAGTTATCACGTAATTGCAAAATTCCGACTCGAAAACAACTGCTGTCGATAATATAGTTATTGGCAACGCCTGACTGGTTTTCTTTTTTTTTTGCAAATTAAGAGAGAGCGCCATAACCTAAAAAGTAGTAATGTTCTTCACATCAACTTAGGGTAGGGTGGGGCGAGATGAGTCACTTAATTTTCTCGTAGGTTATGATTTATTTTGTAAATATTTTTTGTATTAATAACAGGAAAAATATTATAAAACTTCTTTTTTGAAATTTTTTCGCTTAATGTTGAATAAATGTGGAAAAAACAAAAGTAAAAATTCTAATACCTGTATTCTGCTATTTTTCATTTGTTAAGAAGATTCAAGAATCACGAAAAATCACATATTAGATGTTTTTCAGTGGTTATTTAGATAACTTATTTATTAGGCCTCAAGTTTTCAACAGATTTATATATAATTGTAAAACCGAAATAGATCAAATTTTTATTTGACTAAAAATGTCATATCGGGCGGGATGAGCCACTGTTTTGGGGCGGAATGTTTTATATTATCAGATTGTGCATGATGCTAATTATGGTGTAAACGTATAAGAAACTAATCTTGTCGAGAAAAATTTTAGAAAATGTATGACAGCAGCACTGTTAAAGGTATGATTAAATAATATGAGATGCTGTCAACTAGAAGAGAGAGCACTGTTTTTCTGATGTATTTCCTAAATAAATTTGGTTTAAAACTCGTAAAATGCTATAAAAATAAATAAAACATTGTTGTGGTTTAAAAATATGGTAGACGTTTAAAAAAACTGTTTAATACCCCAATATATATGAAATTCAGTGTCATGCAGTAATTGTAGTAGACCAGTCTAGTACTTGTGAGTTTACGTATTGTAGAATTTATCTTTTATTGAGATAATGTACATGGTCAAGTCGAAAAATTGCTGTATTTATTACTGTAATATAATTATTAAAAGATATGTGAATATAATTCGTTTTTCTATTTACTCTTTGTAGTGTTAATTGCGTTAGAGGTTAGGATTAACGATTACATCATTTTGAAGTTAAATATTTTAAATTTTCCGTTCAATTTTGGAGTAAAGTATATATAATGCTTTAAATGGTATATGATGCAGACGGAATACTAGAGGCTTTCCGAGACTATTTTAGGAGAAAATTCGGAAATGAAGCTATAGGACACCACGACTGCGATGTTGAACACGATGCGATGGAAAACTCAATTGAAGAAGTCTGTGTCACTGAGTTTAGGGATATAATTGAACCGCTGGCGACCAAAAGGGGACACGGCCGAATTCAGCCTGAGAAGTATTGTCCTGAGTGTCAATTTTAAAAATCTTTCTAATTTCAATTTTAAAGACTGGTACTTGTAGAGAATTTCAAGGCGCATCTTTTTTTCCTGCTGCAAAAATTTATAGAATTTGTAGTTTTTGAGATAATTGGTAAAAAGTGGATTTTTTGAAAACGAAAAATTCCAATCTTTTTTCACTTCAACTCGCGCTAATTTAGCCAATTTTGATCATTTCCCGATTTCCCCAATACAAAGGACGTGTTTAAGTCTTCTGAAACTATCTAAGAAAAAAAAACGAGAATATTGTAATAAACAAAAAAGTAATTAATTTTTTTTGAGGCAATGCAAAAATCATGAATTTTAACCTTCAAGTGCCTCGTTTAGCGAACGAATTTTAAGCTACTGAAAGCTTTCAGTGAGAGCATTGTTCATTGAGATTCAAAGAAGTTTTCTGGAAAGTTTTAGATCAATTTGATTAATAGTTCAAAAATTATGAATGTTTTAAAATCCAAGCGGTAATCGTGACGCTGCCCAAAAACGTGCCTGGCCGGCTACGTACGCGCTGCAGCGAACGACGTGAAGGTCAAATCAA
Source organism: Belonocnema kinseyi (assembly GCF_010883055.1). Classification (NCBI taxonomy): domain Eukaryota; kingdom Metazoa; phylum Arthropoda; class Insecta; order Hymenoptera; family Cynipidae; genus Belonocnema; species Belonocnema kinseyi. Next base: position 85,305,444 of record NC_046662.1, on the reverse strand, counting down.
TCTTACCAAAACAAATGCACAACAATAACTTTTTTGTCATCTTCTATGAAATTCTACAAATAAAGCATAGAATCAGCGAAGTGATTGTTTCTTATAATAGTTGCAAAAGCATTTTTTTTTGAGATTATTGAGATGTTTGAGATATTTTTGAGAATATTAATTAAAAAGAAAAAGATATTAAAATGAAACAAGGTAGAAAAAGAACTAGAAATGAAGATTCGTGGATTAAAAATAAGAAAAAATGTTCTAGAAATCAGGTACGATTGGAAACCGTCAATACAATTTTTAAATAAATTTTAATCATAAATTTAATATTCTATGTCTTTTTTTATTCTTGATTTTTTAAATAATTCTTTCACTGAACTATATATAATATGTAGATACTCTAAAGTAATTATTTTAAATTTTTAATGACGAAGTTAATAGTATTATTTGTTATTTCTTTAGGGAAAAGGATACATTACAAAGTCTAAAACTAAAAAAGACGGTATTGCTAAAGATATTCTAATCCCAGAGAGATCTTTCAAACCTATTGAATCCTGCTGTGGCGAAAAATGTTACCGAAAGTTTTCAAATGTGCAACAAGAAAAAGTACATACAAATTTTTGGAATCTCGGGAAATATAATGAACAAAATGTGTTTCTCAGAGGATTGTTAAAATGCAAGGATCCTGTCCAAACGAATTCAGGTGAAAAACTAGGACGGTTAATTCATTGGATATATGTATTTCATACTGACGAAGAAAATGTTCCGATTTGTAAGAAATTTTTTTGTGCTTTTCTATGTTTGGGCAAAAGAAGAGTTGAAAATGTTCAAAAAAAGATTTTAAATAATTAGCCTTTAAAAAATTTGGCAGGTGGAGTACGCGAAAGTTGTCTTAAATTAACAGAAAATTTAAAAAAATGATTAAAGAGCATTGCGAATCAATTCCACATCACAGTTCGCATTACAAACGAAATTCTACCAACCTAAAATATTTTGATAATCCTTCATTAAATCTTGTAGAACTTTACAAATTATTCGGAAAATATTATAAAGAAAAAACGGAGGCTAAATTGACAATAAGTAAAACCGTTTATTTTAAGTATTTTAACCGAAATGTTGGCTTCAGTTTTAAATTACCTAGAACTGACGTGTGCAATACTTGCTACAAACACGAGACAAATGGAGAGGTTAACGAAGAAGTAATTAATCACAAAAACAATGCTGAAATTTATTTAAAGTTAAAAAAGCAAATACTCTCTGAAAATAATAGTCTATGCTGTGAATTTGATTTTGCACAGAATTTGCCACTACCAAAAATACCCGTGTCCGCGCAGTTTTACCTACGTTTAGCATGGCTTTTTCTATTTAACGTACATGTACATACTACGAACTAGAATTACATGTTCCCTATTCTTGAGGGAATTGTAAAGAAGGGTGCTAACTCTGTTTGCAGTTTTATCAAATACGCGGTATTAAAAGAATTTGCTAAAGACAAGTTCAACAGCATAACATTATTTTCAGACTCATGTCCGGGACAAAATAAAAACTACACAGTGTTTCATTTTTTGGTTTTATTGTCCATTTATTTGCAAAGCGAGATTAAATATGTGTTTCCAGTTCGAGGCCATTCCTATTCTCAGTACGATACGAATTTTGGTACATATTCGCAAAAGCTGAAAAAATTAGAACGAATTGAAACTAAAGCTGAATATGTAGAAATGATTCGCAATGCTCGTTCACCTTCATTCACAATGGTCGAGAAGTGTGAAGTTCTTCTGCAGGATTTTGAAAAATGTTTCAAAGGCAAAATGCGAAAGCCAAAAAGTTTCCAAATCAGCAAAGCGTTCGTTTTGCATGGTTTTCCTGATGGAAAAGTGGATATTTTTGACAGCTATGAGTTGCAAAATCCAACCACTTTTTTCTTTAAACCTATCTACGCTTAAACTAGAAAATCTTTCGAAAAGTCCTCCGCCCCGAATTGGATTAAAAGCTGCCAAAATAAAGGATGTAAAAAATCTCTTCCAGTATTTAAGCGCTAAAGGAAAAGAATTTTTCGAAACATATTTTTTAAAAGTACAAACTCAGAATCCAGATGCCGAAGAAACTGAAGAGAGTGACGAAAATGACTAAACGTTGTTTCTAATAAAATTTTGTTTGATTAATTTATTCTTGTTCAATAATATGCATAATATTATATGTTAAATGTTTAATAAATAAATTATTGTAATGATAATATCTGGAGTTACTGTTGTGCATTTGTTTTGGTAAGATTGACTTGACCTTTACGTCGTTCGCTGCAGCGCGTACGTAGCCGGCCAGGCACGTT
>NC_046662.1:85272809-85303033 GCF_010883055.1 Belonocnema kinseyi | reverse complement strand
GGACATAAAAGAAGCTAGAGATGTATGCCAGGACAGGAAAGTATGGCGGCAAATAGTTCATGAAAAGAGTGTCAGTAGAGTGAATGACGCCTGAAACAAAGATCTTGGCTACTAATGGACCCAAGTGGGGAACCTTACATAACGACTTCGTGAGGTTCCTCGCTTGGGGTGATTGCTAGAGAGATTGATCAGCAACCTGGGTCGGAGCAGTGTTGCGGAACGAGCGTGTTATTTACTTAAATAGCTCGAGAATTCTGGATCAATCTGAAAAATCTCTTTTCCTTCCACATACTACTCCTTTCCCCTACCGAGTGAGTCACGCCTACCCCGAAAGGGAAATGATTTAATGGTGTAATAATAATAAAAATAATAACGTTCGAGCAATGAATTAGCAGATTTTAAATACTGACGTGAAAAGAACAGCTATGCTCATCCTCGCCCCACCCTACCCTACGTTCCGTGTCATACACTAAGTTGTTTCCTATTTCTTTGTTTACAATCGCATTTTGGTGCTCTCCCAAAATGACTATATGTTTTACGGGTGCGAATTCCATAACTTTTTCTATACTGTTCATTTTTCTCTTTATAACGAAGTTTTCCCGAGTTATATTCTAAATGTGCGCTAACTTTCCAACTTGTCGCTAATTCCGCCCGCTAATTTCAGTGTTTACTCACTTCCACCTACCATTTTTCGTCGGGTGAAATAGTCACCCATCGAGTAACCCCCACCCTTCATCTCGTGATTTCTGAACGGTTCACCCGGGTGGATACGCCCACTCATCCAGCGCCGTTGAACGAGTCCGAGTGCACCCGGATGCACTTGGTGAGAGACCTGAACGAACCCCTACAGGGTCCCTAGTCCTCACTAAGCGCCTGTTGAACCAGGCCACGCCCCTAAGGCTTGGCGGGAAATATCTCTGTCGCAATGGCAAATTATTTGAATGTCGTCTCGCACACGCGCATCTAGTTCCACGCTCAAAACCCCTGCGGATTTTCGAGGCAATGCAAGGGATAGGCACATAGGGAGAGCTTGCTGTATCGACTATGTGCATCATTAACACAGCTAAATAAACTAAGAATGTTCTCCCTATACACTGAAAAAAATGGTTTTGATAAATTTAGGTAGGTAATTTCTAGATGGCAAATTCAGCTAAAACAGCTCGAAATTTAGGTCATACGACTATATATTCTTAGAAGAATGTAGCTAAATGTTTAGTTGGGTAATCTAAACCATTTTTTGCAGTGTACGTATTATAAAACGCTCCACTCTGTGGTGTTGATAGACTGCAGGTTTACTGTAGTGTCACTGACACAGCATGTATAGCTGTATATCTTACGTACATAGTCAATAACGGAAATGAAAATCTTTTGGTAAAAACGTTTATACACATTAATTTGCGTTGGCATTATATAACTTAATTTATATTTAAAAATCAATACGATAAGAGGGGTATTCTGGTGCTCTCCTTGAGAATCCTTTAATCTGTGTAAAGCCATCGCGAAATTCAAGAATTCGATAAGACAGCGATTTTCTTCTAAAAATAGAATGAGAAGGAAATGTGCAAATGAGCAAATCTACGCGAATTCAACAGGCATACAAACGAGCACTTGCACAAATACGTAGGACGGTCGTGACACTGAGTTATTACATGCTTCTCACACGTGCTTGACCGTGATTTATGCTGTATCTATACAAAGCTATGAATCCTCTTTTATCTGCAATATGTTTAGTTCGAACTCTCTAAATGCAAAAAAATTCCGCATAAAATTCCGCGGTTTCAACATTATCAGCTTGTAGCCAGCGGAACAAATTTTTCTCCCTCGACAAGTGATTATTTTACTCTGTATTTGGAAATCGTATGTGCCAAGTTCACGTGCGCAGTTACTGATCGTTTATAGATTCTTTTCAACTACGAACTTCCTATACTATTATTGAGTAAATATCACTCGTAGCGCGACGCAATTTAATTTAAGAATTCAACGTTCAACGAATTATCAAGATCAGGAAATTATGTGACTGATATAACCGGTTGTTGTATTCTTTATGTTGTAAACAGAGAAAAATAAAGCGACTGATAATACGTTTTCCTAGTTTTTTTTTAAGTGTGTCGTTTGTTTTCGCACTTCAAAGTTGGGAAATAGATTTATCTTCTTTATTGGATTTCTCCATTGTTTTCCTATTTCTAGTGGATAAAAATATCTATCTATGTTATTCTGTCAGTAATACTTCAAGAAAACATATATATTTACATTCTGCGTAGATAGTTTCTCATTAGGTAAACATTTTTGCGATTAAATTATTTCATACACAATGTAACGATTTGGATACTTTTTACGGATAAACATAGTTTCGTAACGAAATCTTGAAAAACAAAGTCTATGTTAAAAATGGCTGAATTGTATATTTGTTAATTAAATTTGCTTTAAAAATTTATATTTTTTAAGCTAAAATAAAGTACTATTAAAGATTGTTACTGAAAATTAATTTTTAGTCCATTCCATGAAAACCCGAAAGCCTATCTCTTCAAGGTCATGTGATACTTACAGTTTCCCCGGCTTTTTTCCACAAAAATGAAAATTTTTAAAAACTGAATTCGGAAATGCTATAAAATATCATAACGGACGTCCCCGGACTCTTTTTTAAGAAATAATAATAAAAAAAATTTATTGTGCTAAATAAAAACTTTATGAATATGCATTATTTGGAGGTTACGTCGTTTTCCATCTCTGCCTTTTCGATAATCTGAAAATTATTTATGAAATAAACTTTTTTGAATGCCTGCAAATAAGGTTAGTTCCGGGAGATTAGTTACTATGTTTATTTGTAAGTCCAAAGTTTTCGGCCAAAAATATTGTGTAGTTTGGAATTAACGCTTGGGTGTATTGTAGCACACATAACCTCGAAATATACACGCATGTTGTTAGCAATATCAAAAACACCAAAAAAATTGTGTGGGGACGTCCGTTAGCATGTTCGCTATCATTTCCCAGATTTTGAAGGCAAAATATTTTTTATCTTAGGAAAAAAGCCGGGGGAATCTAACACTGAAAAAATCGATACTATTTCCCAAGCGCTATGCAAACTAACCACATTTTGCTAAAGTAAAACTTTTTTGAATTAACCTACAAGAAAAGTGTGTGCCCTACCGAAAAGAATCTTTGAGTATATACTAAAAATTCTTTAGGTCAAAGAAGCTCAGAAAAATTCTCCGCAGGCACTCAGGTAGATATTTTTAAAGGCCCAGGAAGCTCGTTTAAGTGGTATGAAGGCTTTAAAATATCCTTTCCGAAATTGAAATAAGAATTCGATCATAAATAACAAGCAGAGAGGCTATCTCAATAGAGTAGCCGACACTCAAGGGTCCTTTGTTAAGCTTTCCGATTAAAATTTAGAAGTAGATTTTTTTTATTTCATAGTTAACAGCCTAAAACATAATTATTCGGAATCTACGGGTTTCGATGACTTCAGATATCTTAAATATTTTTTTTAATGCTAAAAATTGGAATTAATAGAACATTTCTCGTAAATGGAATGAGATACGCCAAAAAAGACAACATTTTTTAATTCAACTAGAAAATTGTATATCAGTATATAAGTTATAATTATAAATAAGTATAATGAGAAAATTCATCAATTAAAAAAAAGTGTTAATAATTTGAAGAGAAATTTAAAAAGGGAGAGCGGATTAGCCACGACCATCTACTGTAAATAACTCTGCCCGCCCGGTACGTGACGAATACAAAAGGAACATTATTATATTACCGTCGCACCACTCTTAAAAGGACCACTAAAAGGATCTTGAAAAGGGCGATTCCCATTTCATCGCGCTGTACCTGCTCGTCTTACCTTCTCCACTCGACTTCTCCTCACGTCCCTGACTGAGCGAGATTGCTATGCCGGGCTTTGCCAGCAGGGGGGCCCCTTTGTCCTAATGAGGCATAAAATGCGATACATAAAAATGTTATAGTTCTGAAATCAGCAAATTAAAAATATTATATTCAGAATCTATGTTTATTTTCGAAACCAACGATATGTAACTTGCAATTAAAATATTGAACTTAGACTAAGTTATGGCAGATATTAGTTTGTTTTGACCCTGACTAGATAGCATTATGGAATTTTCCGTAGAATAGTTGAAAATGCATCAGTTTATTTGGTAGAAAATTCGCCTGTTGACAATTTAATACTCAACCGGTGGAAGTAATGCTCTTATATTTTCCATATTATAATCTACCATAATAAGTATATTCATTTTAATTCTATTCCCTAGAAAGTGAAGTTTAATTTCCTTTTAATCAATTGCCCTTGTGTTTAATACGCTAGTGTAGACCTTATTTTTCAAAATAATTTTTTTTCAACCCCTAGTTCTTTTCGATTGCCCAAGAATCGACCATCATTTTTAATATTATAAAATTATTGTGTACTTCTATATGTATATGTGTATACTAAATAACTTATATTGTGTACTGTTTTGTTAAGGATTCGTATTTTTGATTTAAAAATTCAACTACTTGGTTTCAAGTATAATATTCTTCTAGACAGTTGGGTAAAAATCCGTATATTCTATTAAACTTTAAAAAGGCGAATTTTCTACCAAATATACTGATGCATTTTCAACTATTCTACGGAAAATTCCATAATGCTATCTATTCAGGGTCAAAACAAACTAATATCTACCATAACTTAGTCTAATTTCAATATTTTAATTGCAAGTTACATATCGTTGGAATCGCAAAAAAAAGATTCCGAATATAATACTTTTAATTTGCTGATTGAGAAACTATAACATCTTTATGTATGGCATTTTATGCCTCATTAGGACAAAGGGGCCCCCGCTGGCAAAGCCCGGCACAGAAAACTTGCTCAGTCAGGGACGTGAGGGAAGTCGAGTGGAGAGGGTAAGACGAGCAGGTACACCGCGATGAAATGGATACTGCCCCTTGAAAAGGTCCCAATTCTCTCAAACTATCTCCGAGACTATTTTGTTTCAAATCGACTTTGTTTATATACTCAAATGGGCCAGGCTATTTCGCTAAAGAAAACTCAGAGATTTCTTTCGGGAGGGTGGGGACGTCCGTTAGCATGTTTGCTACCATTTCCCAAATTTTTAAGATAAAATATTTATTATTCTAGAAAAAAAGTCAGGGGAATCTATAGCTGGTAAAATCGACAATTTTCTAAGCATGACATGCCCTTAATAACAGCTAAAATTTGATTTTTTTGTCAAATTTGATAATAATGTTATAAAAAAAAATGTAATCATTTTTAATTAAATATTGCTTTTACTTACCTTGCGACGAAAATTCCATGTAATAATATATCTGAGTATTGTTAATTCTTAGAGAAACCTTTAATTAATTAATTACAATTGTAATTAATTAATTAATTTCTATATATCAAAATTAGATATTTATTTCTTTTTTTATGATTTGAACAAAATAGAAGAGTTGAATGTTCGAGAATATCTATTTTCTCACTTTATTATTGAATACAAAACATAAAACCCTTTTTTTAAAATCGGCATTAACAAAGTTATTCTAAATTTAGTATAGAAACTTTGAAAATATATTTTTTTCAAATCAAAAAACATATTTTTTTCTACTTCGTGAAGGATTTCAGGACACTTTAAATATAATATTTATTTGTGTTTTTTTAAATTGAAATATGTCCCTTAAGTCGAAAAACAAGAATTAAAAATTGTTTATTACAGAGAAAATATACAAGTTGATATTTGGTTTTTTTTTTTATTTTCTTAAATTTCAGAATTTTCTGTGCTGATTTGTATATAAGTATCTCTTTTATCTGACCATTATTAACCCAGATAAAAATGGTCAAAATATGGTCCAATCTTCGGTTAAACATATCAGCAAAAATATTGAAAATTTTTCGAAACCCTTGGCTATCAGTATTAAAGACCCTAACTACTATACAATAACAAAAAATAAAATGGAAGATTACCCGCGTGTAGCAATTTATGTGGAGTGCGTCAAATAACTTTTTTTCAACAAAAAATGTTGTGATTAATTTTCTGCTAAAAATATCATCAAAATTATATAAAATAAATTTATTTGAATAAAATTACCACATCTAGGGTGGAAATTTAAGTCAGGGGGTGGCCAGTCTACGGCTGGAGAGCCCGGCTTTAAGCCGGGGGCCTGCCGGGGAGCCCGACTTTAAGTCGGGCTGTGGCCGGGGTTTCTGGTCGGAATCCGGACAGCATCGTCGGGTGGGGGCTGGCCGGGGAGTCCGACCGCGGCCCGGACAGGATCAATTGGCGCTTTGCTAGATTACAATGTTTCGAGTTTGAATTGTATGAAGAGCAGGTGCACTCAATTAGAGGATCAATTTGATTCTTTTTTACTGCAGAAAAGGAGCATATTAATATATGAAATTCCACACGCCCAGCTCACAGACAACATTAACTATTGTTAAGTAGTCGTTGAGACAAAAAAAGTATTTAAAAAATAAATATTAAATTATTTCCAGTATTTTGACTTTAAATATTAATAGTCCTGTGTAGATTAAATACACAGATTACATTTATAAACATTATATTACAAATAGAATTCCTAACGCTACGGCGTATCGAACCTACAATATCTATACTTAAATCTAACGCCTAGCAGTTGGGAGTGTTAACCATTGTGCTAAACCGACCAGTTGAAACTCGTTGAAAAAGCCATCCTCACGTAGCATATGAGGATTTTTTTAACTTTCGTGTAAGGTTTGGTTTTTAGTTGTTTTATACAATTTTACAACGTTTAAGGATAGAAACTGTAAATTTTTTCTGAACATTTGCAATTTTTCATAAAGATGGAACTTATAATTTTTCTCTTAAAAAAATTTAAATCATATATTTTACAGAAATTTTGAAATTTGCATAAGGTAATTTTAAAATCACGCCAAAAAAATTCGTTTCGAGGCTTTTGTCATTTGCTTTTTATATTGTATATTAGGTATTATATTATTTTAAATTTATTATTAATCGTTTACAAAAGTTCAAAAAATTCTAAATTTAATATCTGTATGTTTTTTTGCCGTTATTAATTTATAGTTTTATTATAATCTCTATTTGAAAATGCTTACGATACATTTATCACGATTCGAGATTTGTATACACATTTCTGAATGAAATCAGAAAAAGTTATTAAGTTATAAACAAAGTTTAACAATTTTATTATTACCAATTAGCGCCCGGCCAGCTACCGTCTGAGCATTCGATCATAAGATTTGCCCGATCAGAGCCCAGTCAGCCCCCAACTGGGTTTTTGACATAAATTTTGCCTAGCGAGTCCCCGGCCAGCGCACGTCTAGGCTCTTAAAAAACAAACATAGCCCGGCCAGTCCCCGACCAGAAACCTTGCTGTACTAGGGCTAACCCGGGCTATTTCCACACGGGATGCGAACTCTATAAATCTTATTTTTAATGTCTAATATAATTTTTAATTTCAAAATGTGCGGTGTAAAATGTCTCTGTGTGATGTTTGCACACTTTTCTAAAAACTCTAGAAAAAAGTCTGGAATTACTTTTTCATGTAAATGAAGAAGTTATATGGGATATAATTTTAGATTTCGAGAAACAAATGGTATAGGCGGCTTTAATGTGTATTAGTGGGGGAGGAGGGTAAATGGACGGTATGAAGAGTTCCATAGGCATCAATCTTGATAAAAAAGATACACTTTCGAGAACAGTATTTATCGCAAAAATGTAATTTCTCTCCTTTAATTAGATTTACTGTTTCCGCAGATATTCAATCCATTTAAGATTATAAACTAGGTCACACAACAATATATTAAAGTAGGTATTTTTAGAGGATCAATTGAATCGTCGGAGAATCGTCGGATACCTGAATTGTTTCTCTGAAAGTAAATGTTGTAACATCCAATTATAGTCGAAATGACATAATTTCAAGTCGTAACAAGATGGAAACATCCGCCAACTCTATATTTAATGTTTCATAATTTCAAAATAAAGAGCTTCAAATTGTAAACAGATAATCTTATGTACAGGTATATACTAACATGTTCATTTCAAATACGAATCAGCGATAAGTATGCTGCTAATTACAATAAACGTATCACAGAAAAAAACAAAGTGTAAAAAGTGATTCAGGTAAAAATGCTGGAAGTCATTTCGAATGGAAAAATTGATGATCAGTAAGGGCAAAATAAATAATCGCTAATTTTTAATTTTATCCTTAGTGGCCATCCATAAATTACGTAACAGTTTTTTTACAGAGGGGATTATGAATTTAGTAATAACAATAAAATATCGTTATCACGTAATATAATAACGGTAATATTAATAATAACGGTATGATTAAATTAGTATTTTGATTTTTTCTGCATCACTCTGTGGGAAAGTATATCCAAAGAAACAAAGTCTCTTTTACATAAGTATTGAAATTAATACTACATTTGACGACAGATTAAAGAGGGAGTACAAATATCTCAAACCTTCAAGAAGGAATTTCAATCTTCTAAATTGTTGTTGAAAATAGAATATTAAGAAATGTGATAAATTATTTTGTTTTAAATTGTATAATCTCGGCTTATTATATTTTAATTAGCGTTCCTTATGGTCGCAAACATTCCTAAGAATGTGTAGCTTATTTTAGTCCATGTTTAACTTATCGAAAAATCTAGGAACATGCATAACATTAGTTTAGAATGTTTATGTTTTTTAATAATGTAATTTTGAACAGTTTTTTGGTATGTGTAGTTCATTTTAAAAAATTTCCATTTTCAAACACACTACAAAAAATTGTGTTTGAATCAATCAGAATTCTGGTTAATTCAACTAGAATAGAGTGTTAAATAAGCCCTTGATATAAATTCTGGTTAAAAGTATCAGAAGTTTCTGGTTGACAATTTTTTGGTTAATATTATGGGGAATTCGGGTAAATGTAACCAGAAGTTCTGGTAAGGTTAACCAGAAATATTTATCACTTGTCTGGTAGCTTAAGAATAAAATGTTCTGGTCAACGTAACCAGATGTTCTGGTAAACTTGACGAGATGTTCTGGTTAACTTGACGAGATGTTCTGGTAAACTCAACCAGATATTATGGTGAATGTCGATTTTGGACTATTGAATTTCGATACTCTTCTATCTTCACGGAGTTTTCCTAACCCCCTCTAAAAATTCAGTTTTGTTCAAATGTTTATCTGGTAGTAAGTAACTAAATTCTATTTAATAGACGTATGGCATAAAACAATTGAAAAAAATATGCCCGCCGCGCGGGCACATTGTCATTGCGCGCGGCGCCTTGCGCCAAGTTTGAGCGCGTCTAGGACGCGCGGGTACACTCTCGGGCTTTGCGCTCGTTTTCGTACGTTTAATTATACTTCAAATACATTTTTTCAAATGTCGTCAATACTATAACTTAAATTGAAAACTGTGATTTAAACTTCTGAGGAATTACAGCAATTTTTTTCGATTTATTATTAAAGAAGGTTCTCAAAGCATCTACGTCTTTGACGATTACATTCTCATTATACGAAACTCGCGCTTCGCGCTCGATAATTTTTGTCTAGTTGAAAAACTTTATCAAGATAATTTGTAAATCTTGTTCAAATCTACTAAAAACAAAGCTTTAAACTTATGGATCTCTTAAAAACCAAAATTGCATATTTCTGAAAATAATCTAAGTTTTGGAACTTTTGTCTCATTAAGAAATTTCATGATAATAGTTTCGAAAAACATATATTTTATAACTAGTAGAAATTTGGAATGATATTTCGTAACCTATTAAACATTTTTTTTCTTTTTTTGAAAATTTTCAAAATGTTGACAAGCTTTTTGAAGTTTTATCGAATTTAAAAATGTCATTAGGATCATTTTCAAGTCTTTTTAACGTATACCAGAAAATTGGACAATATTTCTAAAACTCATTAAAATTTTTTATTCAAATTTTAAAAAAAGCTCTTTTTGAATTTTTGTCTCATCGAAAAATTTAACTGGCCTAATTTATAAATATATTTGATATCTAGTGACAAATTTAAATGAAACCTCCTAATCTTGTAGAAAACCATTTTATTCTTTTTTTCTGAACATTTTCAAAATTTTTAAAAGTATATAACTTTTCTAATTTTCATCGGAATTGAAAATTTTATTTTGATATTTTGCAAGTTTCTACCCATCTATAAGAAAATTTGACAAAAATTTCTAAAATAAAAAAAAAATTTGATTTTGAAAATGCTCTAAATTTTGTTATTTTGGTTGGAAATATCTGCTTAACGAACTTAACCTGCATTTTGGGAACCTGAAGAAGTGTATCAAAGGCTGACTCGATTGAACAAATCCTTTAAAAGTTAGCGTGGCTACAACATTCAGGTAACCATACATACAGATAGACAGGCAGTCACCGATAAAATTTTATGATTTTCGGATTCTGTGAGTGCCTTTAAAAGCCAGTGATCGAAAATTTGGACGATTACATAACACTCTTGAATGAATATGTAAAAATACGTAAAGTGACATATGCTGCCGAATAAGCGATATTTGACTATTGAGACTAGTTAAACTTCGAAACGCCATCTGGTACCAAAAATCAGAACCAGAAAGGATATATAGAATTTTAATGTGTGCATTGAAGTATTTTTACGATTGCTCTGTGGAGTTCAAATTAATTTTTTATTGAATAAAAAATCTTTATCGAAAACACAGTATTTCAGATAGAATTTCCATCTTATACAGTAAAAAAAAGAACTAAATTCTTGATAAAAATGTTTTTTTAACAAAAAGAATTATCATACTATTTGATATAAATTTTAACATATTATAAGTTGAAATGAAATTTCTTAGAAGCAAACATAAATTTGAATAATTTGAATACAATTTTTCGCTGTATATATTAAAAGCACTTTGTTTCCGATAAAGAGTTATTTTTACCATTCAAAAATGCTCTTCAAATCAAAAACGCAATAAGCGACAAATAGCTGCATCTTTAAAATTCTGCCAAATTCTGCTTAATTCTGCCTATTTTTTCGAGTTGTGGTTTTCGGCACCAGTTTGACCAGCTGACTTCATTGTCAGCTAACTTCACTTCTTGGAGTACTGATAGCAAAGCATGAAACAAATGCATGGGATCCATCCATTTTGCCAGATTTTTCTAATTTCTTCAAAACGTAATTTTTTTCTGTACGAGTGTTTATTTTTCAATTACTACTTCATGAAACAATAAAATGACAATAATTACTATTTATTATAATGATATAACATGAAGTTTTTCCCCATGCATTTGGTTTATTATTTTGCAGTCAACAAAGTAAAGTTAGGCGGTGGTTAATGTGAAAATAATTAATTGTATCTGACTATTGTATCTGTATATCTGACTTCACGGGTGCGCTAGTCTCTTCCCGGACTCCTGAAACCAGACATAGAATTTAAATTTTTAATGGAAGAATGAAAGCTATATCATGCAGTTTTCAGTATTATGGAAATGATGACAAATGGTAATTCGAAAAAAATAGAACAAAACGTAATTCGGAAAAATAAAAATGAGGTAAATTGGCAATTGGCATAAATAAAAATTATAGCAAATTGCTATTTGGTAAAATTAATTTAGGTAAAATCAATATCAGGGAAAGTAGAATTTGGGGAACAGTTATATGCGTCTGCAAATTTGGGACAGTTTTTTGTTTTGTTTGAAATTTGCGGAATTCACATGATTCCTACGAAATAGCAATAATTTCTAAAGAATTTAATATTTGATAATTTTTTTGTGTCTTTTTTAGACCCTAATTTATTCCAAAACATGACATCATGGAATATTTGATAACTAAATCGCAGTTCGCGATAAAAATCCTGCCAATATTACCTGTTCGTTTCAATCGCGCAGTTATGAAACACTTTAGGTAGTAATTGTAGCATTCAATTTCATAACATCTTTACTGAAATAGTATCAGCCAAAGAGGATTGCAAGAAATTAGATCTATCTAGGTCCCTTTGTTCCCGAAACTTGTTATAATAACCTGTTGAATCATGTCATGATTACGGCATATTTCTAAAATGTATTATTTCAGTTATACATTCAGTTAATAATAGAAAACAATGTTGTAATAAAAGAGCGTGACGATGTTGGATAAATTGGAGGGGAGTTATCATCCCCTCTTGACTGATTATAATCCCACTCTACCAACTCGAGGCTTCCATCACTCTTCTTCCAGGAATTATTTACAAAGAATAATCAGTGTACAGTGGTTTCTCCGATTCAGCGGTTCACTTCAGTTGCGTCTCGACGTTCGTGCAGTTAGCATCCGCTCTGTCTTTCCACACTTTTTCTATACATACTGATGCCCAACCGCATCGGTCGTAGTCGTATCTCCCTCGTTCAACAAGTTCTCTACTTTTTCCATTTTTAAATTGAAACCAGTGATCTATATTTAGCAGTGACTACCAGTGTTTTATTTTTCATCGTCCCTATTTTTCCGAATAGCCGTGGGACAAGATTATCATTTCCACTGAGCTTGTTTACTCACAGTGACTCTAAGCATATGTCGGATTCAAGTTGAGGGGAAATTTTTTTTCGAGAATGTTGATATCACTTTTTTAGTGAGGATGTCGAGACGACGTCGAAAAGAGTGATAATTTATATTGAACTGTTAAGATTTATACACTGTACATGTAATATTGAAAATATTCTGCAAATATATTCAATAAGTGTGAGGGAAGAAGCGATAAGAGACTCAAGTGATGTGTTGACTAGAGTAACAATAAAATTTTTATTTCTCTCGTGAATTGAGCTAGTATTGATTAGTTAAGTTTAAATTTTGTATAAATGATGAAGGTGTCATTGGACCACGGAAGTGCGATCAGACCCTATGACCCCACGAAAACTCGACAAATTTCCGGGGGTTTTATTGAACACTCGTGTTTACCAAAAACGTTTTACATGTGTGTAGACATGGCCAGAGATACTCCAGGATCGCCGATTTCGCGGCCACG
Source organism: Belonocnema kinseyi (assembly GCF_010883055.1). Classification (NCBI taxonomy): domain Eukaryota; kingdom Metazoa; phylum Arthropoda; class Insecta; order Hymenoptera; family Cynipidae; genus Belonocnema; species Belonocnema kinseyi. The sequence continues at coordinate 85,290,085 of NC_046662.1, read as the reverse complement.
TGATTTGGGTACAGGTGGTGCAACTGCCACCCTGACTTCCAGCACATACCACACCTCAAGTACCGACCCCACAACGCTACACGAAAGGGCACTTCAGCAAAAAATCCTCGAGGTAATGTAAACATTTTTATTTACTCATTGTTACTAAAGAAATTTTTTGGGTACTAATAGTGGGATCTGGAAAAGAAACTATTTATAACGAAATTGCGGTACAAATAGCCGAATTTAGCAAATTTGTGAGGGGTGGATTTGTCCGATATTTATTCTTTAACGTTCTAAACATTCCCATATATTTTATGAAAATTCCTATGTATTTCCAGATATTGTTGATTAGAGTGGTCCAAAATTTCGACTTTAAATTTTTGTTATAGATCCCCGCTCCAATTTGTTCGTTTGACGGAAAAATAAAAACCCTGATTTAATATTTTTATCATAATGAGAAGGGATTAGTTTTTTTTGCATATCGTTCAGCTTTGACCAGTACTGTTGGGCTTTTGAAATTAACATGGGGGTTTAATAGAAATGCTCCGTTTTTGAGACAATGAAATAAAGAAGTACATACTTGTTATTCACTTTTTGTAAATGTAAGTTTAGTAATTTCTTAAGGAATTTTTAAGAAATAATGGCCACCCAATAACTTTTAATTTTGACCTTTCTCCCATCCCCTTATATTATTTCCGAAAAATTCCCCAAAAATGCAAAATGGAAATTTTATCTAAAATTAATACTAAAGACGGTATTTCTTTATTTTTTAATGTAAATTATTTTTATTTGGTAAGTTACAAGCTTCGAAGTATTTTTTAACTAACTTTCAAATTGGTTAAACAATTATTATTTTTTTAAACAATAGTTTTTTACAATAAATCGTGAAAAGTTACTTTTTTCTGGATAAATAATGCAGTTGATAAATTTTGATAGATGAGTACTATTTTTTGTTTAACATGTTTCGTAATTGTTTACACAATTTCTGTCTGTATAATTTATACTATCAAATCGTGAAGTTAGTATATTCTGAAATTATAATAACGTAGTTAACGAATGTTAAAAGTAATTTTTTAAGGAAATTTAGCAATTGTTTAAACTATTTTTTCATCCTGTAAATCATCCAAAGTTATTATTTTCTGGAATTAGTGTCGTAGTTAATGAATGTTAAAAGTGATATTTGTGAAAGACAGTTTGCAATTATTGGCACAGTTAATATAATTTGCTAAGATTGAGAAAATTCTAGTTTCTACTATGTCCCTCATTAATTAATTTTTTTTACTACAAAAATCGAGCTGAAAAAGTAACCAAACTAAACATAGTTTAAAAAGTTAGGGTATACGTTGAGAGATTAAAAAAACTTGAATTTTCTCCACCTTTAGTTGGTCAAAGCAGCAGACCGAAAATCAGAAAGACCTGGGCTGGAAACCTAGCGGAGCTAGAGAGTATTTTTTTCACAATTTTAAATCAATATTCCAAAAATATTGATTGTAGACCATGTAGATAAAAAAATTAACATTAAAACTATTAATAGATTTAATGCTTTGATGATGATTTCGGATTCCAATCGTGTAAAAAGCTACGTATTTTGCCGACGTTTTGTGAACATTTGAGTTTACTTCTTCAGGGCTGACCCTGAAAAGGTGAACTGCAATGTTCACGAGACGTCGGCAAAATTCGTAGTTTTTACACGAGTGAAACCCGAAATATATCTTTTCATAAAAATTATTATAAAATAGTATTTGGACAAAAGGTTAAGTAAACAGCCAAATAGTATTTGTCAGGGATTCCGAGTGATTAAACACAATTTTATGACTTAGCGACGGAATCCGGATCATCAATTTATATTTGTTTAAAAGTTACAAATTGTGAAATTAATTTTTTTTCTTATGAAAAGTGAGGTTTCTTAAATTTTTCAAATCCTTAAAGAAAATTTGAACGTGTTTTTGGGTATTTTCAAAAATCTCAATTTCATTCCAAAAATAGTTTTTTTTTTTTTAAGATCCTTAAATTACGTGTAAGAAATCATTTTCAAAATGTACTATTCTGATCTAAAAGTCAAAATAAGTTTTAATTTCATTTCTAATTCAAAATTATTTTCAAAATTTTACTTTTTAAATCGAAAGCGTTGAAATGTTGTGTAATTTGTATTTTGTTGTATTCATAAAGTAACACGATTGAATATTTTAACGATTCTTAATAAAAAGCGTTAAAATTGGAGTGTTTCAAAAATTAAATAAACCTTTTAAAACACAATTACTCAAACTTTAGCTTATACTTATGCTTATACTAGTGGCATTTTCACGAAGAAATTAATGTATTTGATTCAATTTAATTTACGGCCGTAAAAGATTCTCGATTGTTTTGTTCAAAGCGTTAAAATTGTTGAACATATTATTTAAAATGTTTTAATTTAATAATGGTAACTTATTTTTCACTTGTACAATAACTTTCCCTTTAATATTTTAAACTTGTTAAAAATTTAACAATCAATGAAATTACTAAAACTTATTTGCTTTATTAAATAAAACTCTCAAAATTGGATACTTTCATATTAAATTCCAAAAAATGTAAATCTATTTTCATTCGAGATATTAATTAAATAAAAAATTATAAACATTTGAATTTGAAAGTTTGGAACAAAAAATTGAGCGATTCGAAAATTCATAATCGTTCCTTACGAAATGCCGTGATATTTGAAAGCGGAATATTTTTTTCTCAGATTTATATCATGAATGCAAATATTTAAAAATCGAATCTAAAAACTTTTCCGCTCTGCGAATCCATTGAATAAACGAAAATAGAATTTTACACAGCAGGCTTACATTCTAAATTATGAATCTTCAAATATTTACTGAGCTGACATAAAAAAAATTCCACAGGTAGAAAACAATTATCTTCATAAAATTGACGTCATAAAATCGAAACCCTAAGTTTAGTTCTGAATATTAAAATGAAATAGTTGCAATGAATTAAATTTTTAAATAATAATAATAATGAATTATACATAATAATGAAGAGGTTAGTGGTCCGCGTTTCGAACCTTTATCAAGGTTCTGGTGGTTCGGATTCCATCCTAAGCTGTAGGTCCCCCCATCATTCACTTAGCGGCAGCCCAGTCCTTTAATGATAGGAAAGAAAATAAAAAAATAAAGCCAAAATCAAACTAAAAACAGATGCCTTCGACATATTGGGCTGTAACCATCTTAAGCATGAGACATTAATTTTATAATGATGAAAATTTATAACGGAAATAATTAAAGATATCTTGTTTCCTGGCATTACAATCACTCATTATACAAATCTAAATGTCTGAAAAATAATGAAAAATTCGAGGAACAAATAATTATCTGGAAATTACTCCATATTCCCTGTTTTCTCCAATTATGCATTTGGTAATATTGTCTATCTTCTCATAATTCTGAATATTGATTTTATAAACCAACGTCCTGTATATAAAGCCTCTAAATAGATTTATCTGAATATCTCACTTATTCGAATAATTGACCTCTTGTATGCCATTAAAATCTTTGAGTTTTTGTATTTGCTATAAAATTCTCTACGAGCAGAAAGATTTATGGACTCGTATATCTGAATATGGAATTATTTGATCACTTTTTAGTTCATTGTCGCTGCGACATGTACGTAATCGCTTTGAATCGGTGACCGCCATGACATGCACGTAAAGCATATTGCTATTCCACTGATAAGCGTTTCAGTATCTAGGTCATCTATTTATATCTTTGCTCTACGTTGTCACGCATTCTACTTCCAATCTTCGATTGAGATATGTCATTGCATCATATATCCAGATCTTGAGTATGTTGACCAATCAAGTTTCTTGAAAATACTTAAATTTAATTTCTGAAGATTCCAGCAATTTTTAATCCTGTCAACATTTGTGAAAAATCATCAGGAAACTTTAAAAAATTAAACAGAATCTTTCACATTGGGTTCCAACTTACAATAAAAATATTTCAAAACTAATTCCATAAAAGTCAACTCAAGCAATGTTAGTTTGAACATAAATAATATCTACGATCCGTTTTTTAGGGTAATAACTCTAACAATGAAACTTTTTGACGTAAGACGATATGATTTTAAAAATAGAAATGTGTACCTCGTTCTCTCAGAGGTGACTTAACAAATTGTATGTAAAAGTACAAGTGCAGAGGAATGTAATAATCAGAGATTAAAGGACTGGTACACTTCTGTTAAAAGTGATAACAAAAATCTTCAAGATCTTCATTTCTGAGTGTCTCTTCAATCATCCTCGACATTCTTTTATCTTGGCAAAGTAAGATAAATTTCCAATTTTTTTAGATAGAAAATCTATCATATCTCAAATTATAATTGATTATTTTTAGATGTAAAAGTAACTTGAACTTCATTTATCTTGATCTGCGTAACATAGATTGTCAAATCGTGTCTTATCGATTTGCAATCTCTAGAGCTTCGTATCACTAGATTTTACATAATTGCAACTAAAAGATTATAAACAGTGAAAATTCCCACTTTTTCTCGTCAGATGCTTACACCTTCTCCTTAATATTCTCGAAGAACCGGAAATTAAATGTTTACATTTAAACTTTGAACACTAAAGCATTTTTAATTTAAAGTATTCAAACAATAGTCTCTAAACTTGGAGCGTCAATCTGAAAATGAAAAATATTTCAAATTGTACCACCCTAAAGTAAAAGTCATAAAAGTTGAAAAAAATATGTTTTCAAGACTTCAAACTTCAAAATAATTGAGCGATTGATATTGGCTAATTTATAAATTTTCAAACTAAAATTATATAACTTTGATCATTTTCAATGTAATTATGTAACTACTACGGCTACTACAGCTTTCAATTATAAATTGTACAATTTCGATTATTTTAATTTTGTAAACAGACAGTTTTTAACGTTTCAATTAGATTGTCTAATTCTCAAAAAATTTCTTCATGATTTCATATGATAAATTTAATGTAATTTCCCGGTTCAGTGGCCGCCCTGAAAATAATTCACGTGGAGATTTAAAATAGAATTTTAATATAAAATTAAGAGTATGGTTACAATTTCAAAAGTGTAGGTTGTCGAGTGTAAATTTTTTTTATTTTTCTTTAGAAAATGCTACTTTTTAAAATTATTCTTCTAGTTGAGAGTGACTTGATTTTGGTATTTCAACCAAACACATATGACCAATGTTATTATAGTCAAGATGCTCAGTGTTATTCCCAAAAATGAACCATAAGTCACCCAGTCGACCCACGGCAATGCCTAGAAAAAGTAATTCTAATTACAGAAAAATGGTAAAATATTTTGAATAATATAATAAAATTAGATCTAAAAATTAACTAACCTGAACTCTAGTTTCGATTAAAGCTATAACTAGACAGAGAGTCAAGAAATTAACGAAGAGGGCAGTTCTTCGATTGAAAAATTTGGAGTAACTAAATTTTCTATATGCAATTTGTCCCCGATTATGATTATATTCACGAATCCAGGCGAGGGTCTTCTCGGATGAATTTATATCCGCCTTTGCAAATTCTGTTAATGAAAGAGTCGAACCCTGCTAAAAAATTAATCCTTTTCAACAATTTTGAATTAGAAATCGAAAGTAGAAATTTTGTCGGTGAGCTTCTTGTAGGAATATTTTTATCATCCCGTGCAGTTACGCAAACGTGATTATTCAGAAATGACGCGTTCGTGGAGAAAGTTATTGGGTCAATGCACTTCTAAATGTTCAATCAATTTGAACGCTACTAAAGAAGTAATTTTGCAACATGTGTAATTTATCCCAATTTTTTCATTAATTTCTACAAATCAGAGTGAAATAATTTGTTTTATGCAAGAGAATTATTTTTTGGCTAACCTGTTCGGTCGCCAGGGTGACTGTGTCCAAAGGTGCCCTACAAAGTGGACATGGTGGAGGGGCAGATACTTCCCTGGCCTCACAATAACTTGCCAAACAAGTCGCACAAAGTAAATGACCACAAACTGCCTTTACACCAAATTTTGGAGTTCCCAGACAAATTGGACATAATTCATGATTGTAGGCCAATAAGTTCTTCCTAAAAAGTCAAAAAATGAGACATTTTGTCAACAAATTGCAAAAACTTTCTTCCTATTTAATAGTTAGGTGTACCTCAGTATTTTTTCCCTCGAAATTTTATTTTCATTTGGATCACTTTTTTTCGATTTTCGAAACCAATTTTGCAAGGATGGGAATTTCCTATTTCGGAAAATCAGGAAGTAGGAACCCAAAGCGAATGCCAGAATGGAAATTTTAGTCGCATATCCCTTCCAAACGAGAGGAATTTCGCCTTGAGGTATCATCATCATGAGGACCTTCGTACTCGAGTAGTCTGATAAGTTCATCTGTCGCTCGTGACTTTAATATAAAGTTGAACTCATTATTTCCCAATATTTTCCTATCAGCATGTTCTTTTTAGACCAAAAGAAAAGACAAATATTTACAATTTTAAGAGATAAGTAAAAGTTTTTACCTTTCAACGTTTATCAAAAGACAAATAATTTCAATAGAAAAAGAAAAAGTGGCTCGTTGCAAATTAAATATATAGGGTTAAAATTAGCTGTCACTTAATATGGGAAATTTTCCCCAGTTCAGATGTGTATGAATCTTGACAAGGCGGCTTTCAGCCATGATGCTAAAACGTATGAAAAAGAGAAAGGACGGTCCTCATTTGTTTGAATACAAAAGTCCAAGTTTTAATTATATGCTCAAAAATTTTCTGTTGTAACATATTTTGCAGTCTGTTCGCTGATACGGAAAACCCAGAAAATAACAGTGAATTTATTTCTCGTTCAGGGATTGTACAAATTTTTAGAAGAAAAATCTATCCAATTACATGATAATTATAATGAAATTTAAAATAAGATTTATTTCAAATTTTGTTAAATGTTAAGTTTAATCGTTAACTTTTTCTATTATGAAATCATTCAGTTTACCATATGTAAATCTAAAATCTTTTACTTGAAAAATTTTCAATTTGTATCTTCCTTTTCATGTCTACATTTTGAAATAACGTTAAATTAATAGATTCACAATTAAGCGCTTTTATTCCCATTTTAAATCATATTCAATTATTTTGAACGTTACAATTTTAATTTGTTACATTTTTAATTCGTAAGTGTGGAATTTCGATGTATAAATAACAATTTAATAATAATTGTTAATTTAAATTTACTTAAAATTAAATTTTCGAACTTAAAATTGCTTAAAATGATGTAACTTTCAACATTTACAAATTTATTGATTCATTATTCAAATTAAAAAATTTACGTTTTAAAATGATATCGTGGATTTATATATTTTTATCCTTAAACTGTTCGATTTAAAAAAGCTTAAAATTTGAAATTCTGCATTTCAACGGAATTTAGTTTAAAAAATTTCAATTAAGAATTGTGTAAAGCCTCTATTTTATAAGTGTAAATTATTGGGCGTTTGATTTTTAAAAATGTAAGTCTGTTTTAAGAGTTTACAATTTAAAAAAGTTCCACTTTGAGTGTTTTAATTTTAAGTTTAGTTTTGATTACTTCAAATGAAAAAAAAAATGTTAGCCACAAGAATTTGAATTTTTGTCAACCGGGAAACGACCGGGAATGTTCACCTTGATTAAAGCAGCCACCCTGTTTTTAACAGTTTTTATGTTTTGAGATAGAAATAATTTTGTATTGAACTTGTTTGTTAGTTTTATTAGTCAAAAATTAGATTTTAAATCAACAGGAAGTCTCGTGACCTGGTTTATTTAGTCTGGAGAAGGTATACATTTCTAATAGTATAATGAACACGAGAGGGTGGCAAATATACATGGTATATGGGCCATGCAAATTTACTCCGAACGTCAGGATTATATTAAAGTTACAGGTGCAAGTGATTATTCACACTGGAGTCCAATTCAAATTTACTAATTTGACTATTTATGTAGAAACTTTGGAACCATTTTAGAGAACATCTTGTTCTACTATCAGTCTTCAAAATTCTTTTACGTCATATTTTTGCATGTTCCGGAAATGGTCAATTGACAAAATCAGATTGGTCCTTATTGTAACGACCCACACACTTCCTTCCTAGTTGAGAAAATAATCTTCTCATATCTGATTCAAATACCTTTGTGTGTCCCAGGAAAGTTATGAATTTTAAATTATTACAAACGTTCTCATAAATAATGTTTTGTGCATTACCTTAATAAACAGAATTATTTTGCAATAATTTAAAATGGATATGCAAAAAGTCCTCTGAGAATTTAAATTGTTAATATCTCGAAAGTTTTTTTTAACTTCCGTTTTTATCCCTTACGCAAGTTTCTTAATCCGGAATTTCTTGCACGTGCCAAATAGAAAAAAAAATTAGACACTGCCCTTTGGACGCAACTTGCTCACGCATTCAGATTGTCTAACTCTAATTTTATCTTCTGCTACGTAATTATTTTTAATTTCAATGTCAACTATGACACAAAAAAATGTTTAGATGGACTTATAGCGATTTCAATTACTTCTTACGCCGTTTCAATATTCCAAAATTAGAAATTACGTTTTATTGTCATTGAATCTTTTTATGGTCTTGCTATTACGAACTACAGAGTTTAAGTTTAATTAAGTGCAAACGTTTCGAATCGCTGATTTAAAAAAATGAGATCCAAAATTATTTCTACTGGGATAATTACTTATAATATAATGTTTATTACGTATTTGTGTCGTTCATTGTTGACCATCTTGGTTGTTCGAGGATTAAATTAAAGATATTAGAATAACAACCAGTCATTTAAATTTTGCATTTTTTTTTTTAAGTAAAATAAATCAGTTTAAAATAAATTTCGATGGTTGGTTGTTCAACTAATGTCTTTGGTGATTTTTCATTGAAAGACTAATTTGAAATCGATGATCGAAGTGGGAACATTACCCTTGAGGTATCTGGGTTTGGTTCCAGCTACAGCAGCAGCATCAGCTTCAGCAGCAGTTCCTCAGGCAGCAGTATCAGGCCCAGGAACGACAGCTTGCAGAACTACATGAACAGCAGATGCAGCAGCTTAAGGTAAAATGCATTATTTTATAATAAATTAATTATTTAACATTAAAGCGTTTTGAGAGCGAATAAAAGGGTATTTTGAGAGTGAAAATCATCAATGTTTTGTCGACTCGCATTCCCAGTAATAGGCTAAACTTTTATTGGATCTTAATTGTATGTATATTATTAGGGCAAAATCTGGGACTTTTGTTGGTCTGCGCAAGTCAGGAGTTTTGAAAAAATAGTGCAAAATTGAGGGGATTTTTGTAAGAAAAACTTTTTTAAGGTTTTTATAGGTTAACCACTACTAAATTCAGGTATATGTCGATTTCTGAACTTTCTTGAATCCTTTTGGAATCTTTTAGGGAATTTTAAAATATTATGGAAATTTTTAAATAGATTTCAATAATTTAAAGAGATTCCAAATGATTTTAAAGTTTATATGGTATTTTAAATAATTGTACATAGTTATTCAGAGTTTTAAAAAGTTTCGCGGGATTTCGAAAGGTTTAAAATATGTTAGGGTATTCTAAAAGATTCTAAGTAATTTTTAATAGATTTCAATAATTTGACAGTAGTCCAAATGATTTTAGGAGATTTTTAAACCCTCCAAAAATGTTGCCAGGAGCATTTAAGGAGCTTTAGACGTTCCACAGGATTTAAAAAAATTTCAAGCGATTTGAAATAATTTAGAACATTCTTCAATATTTCAAGAAATTTTCAAGAGATTAAAAAAATGCGAAGGGATTTAAAATGACGAAAAAAGATCGTTTCAAATAAAAAACAATTGAGTTCAATAAAATGAAGGGATTACACAGGATTTTATATATTTTAGGATATTAAAACAAAAATTCTAAGACATTTTTAAGAGATTTAAAAAAAATGTTTAAATGGATTTCCTAGGATTTTAATGATTTTAAAAAATTTGCAATAGGTTGTAAAGAATAAGATTTTTAAAGATTTTTATGATTTTCGAATAATAAAAGCTCTCAAGATATTTCAATAAATTTTCCAGGATTTGAGGAAATATCAGATTTCATTAAATTTCTCAGGATTTCGTAATATCTTAATACATATCAAAGTCTTTATTCACAAGAAGTAAGAAATTTCGTAGGGTTTCGAAGATTTTAAGAAAGTTTTAAATATTTTCGTCAACTCATTTTAACTTATTTAGAAGTCACTCTGCCTTCTTGTTAATTTATCGTGAATTCTTTTAAAATGTATGAAATTCTTTTGAATTTTTTAATTAACTTAGATTTTTTAATGCACTTAATTCTTGTAACCCCTTCTTTTAATTCATCTTACCTTTTTTATAAATTTTATCGATTTTTTTTAATTCTCCCTCTAAATGCACTCGTTTTTTACTGAAATAGTGGGGCTTTTTTCAACTCTTTTCATTTTTCTCAGTTCATTTTAATTCTTTAAAATTTAAAAGAGTATTCCTAACATTATTAATGAACATTAGTTATTTTCAGTTGCTTTTGGGGTTTAAATAGGTTACCACTTTTTCATTGTTATCAAGAAAATCAAGGTGTTGCAGTCCTGAAAATAATAAATGTAAAACTTATAGATTTAAAATAAAAATGGTTTTATTACATTTATAAAAAATCTATATTAAAAATGTTCCAAGATCAGAATTTTTTGTTTAAATATTAATGGACAGGGAATATTAAGTATGTATTAGTCAGGTAAAAGTCAGGAAAATCTATAAATTAGGTATTGTGGCCACCGTGCATTAATTTCAATTTAGAAAACCGATAATTTTCTAACTTGAACGACAAAATTAAATGTTGTTTACAAATTTTAACTTTGATTTAAATTTAAAATTAAATATTGCCCTTTGAAAATATATAGTGTCGAATATTTTCTCATCTAAAATCATTAAACGTTGAGTTCTTTAAATACACTTTTTAGCTATTTTAGGCGGTTTAATTTTAAACTGTTAAACATCCACCGCCTGAATTTAAAGTTGTAGAATTAAAAATTGCTCAATTTCATAACTTATTTTTGTAGAATTGTTAGATATTCAAGTTTTTATATTAAATTTGGTTAAAATTCTTGTTATAATTTTCAATTTTATCATCTTCCAAAATTAAATTGTTCAACTTTACAGCTTTAATGTGAAATATTTCAACTGCCGATTGCTTTTTAAAAAATTTCTTTAATTATTTATATCACACTTTGCTATAAATTAAGTTGGTTCCAAGAACCAAAATCAAAGCAGATGGTCATCTATTTTCAGAGCTAATTAGTTTTGGAACTAGAGCTAAAAATAAGGCATGCGTTTCTAAAATAAACTTTGAGATAGGTACATACGGGATAACACGTGGGCTTGAGAGTCGAGCCTTAACACGTGTTTTAAAGGTCACGGGAAAATAGTAATGATCGATTTTTGGCTCATTTTTAACCCCCCCCCCCCCCCTAAACATTAGTCCTTGCTGTTTTTGTAATGTTCAACATTATTCGTTTGAGTTAAGAAGAGATTCAAATTTTCATCGCTTCAGCAACAAACTTCTGGGACTTTTTCAAATAAATTACATAAATAAAAGCAAATCCATAAAAAAATTTCTGACATTGTATTTTAAATAAAATCTTGACATGCATTAAGTAAAGCTATATTTTCTTTGACTAATGTTAAATTTAAGTGAAGATTCTATTAAAATTGATCATTTAAAAATATCAGGTGATCGGATCAAGAACCCCCAATTGACCGTCCGTGATATTTTTGCTGACCCCCTCCCCCATTCCCCTCTTTAGGCTCAGTCACATGATATATGGCTACACCCACGATGTCGTATTTCAAAAGTCGTTCAAAAGAATACCGTCGACTGGCCTATTATTATGGGTTTCCTCTAATTTTTTTATTTACTGAGCCAAGAATAGTTCGATCGACGTCCGAGTCTCACTTTGTCCATGCTCGTCCAGCGATCAAAGTTCGTGCGGAATATTCCGTGGCAGAAATCAACTTATACACTTATCTTTCAAACTAACTTGTCTAATGCACTTTATTCTCATAATTGAACTCTGATTATTTTTTACGCAGATTCATTAATCAAACAAACAAGCTTTCTTGACCCTTTGTAAACTTAAAAACATGAATCAATTATTTTAAAGTTTATTGATCAATTTCTAAGGCCCTTTACTTCGAGTATAGCAGACATTTGGCAAAAATTCAATTACTTATATTTATTATTAATTTCTTCTGATAGTCTTTCTAGAGCTTCATTGTAAGTTTTTTAAAGAGATCAATTAAATTCTATATAGAACTATAAAAAAGAATCCGTACTTTTGAACCCTATGGTCGACGAACTCGGTAGTCTTGTTTGTGATTCTGGATGAGTCCAGCCCAGGCAAGCCGGAAGTCGACGGATTGCGGTCAGCCTTTAGATATTTATAGAAACTGTCGTCTCGGCTTGCAGTGAGAACCTGAGACTTTCTCAACCTGCAATTTGCAATTTGCAATTTGCAATTTGCATTTATAAAATGATATTTCTTAAAAGTTAAATAAAAAAATCGAAATTTTTTTTAAATACGTGTAATAAATGTAGATAATTATATTTAAATATAACAAATTATTATAAATTAATTAATTAGTCTATTTATCAAATAATTGTATACAATTCTTATGTGAAGGAACGAGATTTTTTGTTGTTATTATCGTTTTATGAGTTCGATGGTCCATTTCACAGGTGATGTGAGCAGGTGTTAGTGGCACAGGTGTCTCATTTCGCACTCAATCTCGAACACGTGTAAATCGCAAGCGAATTATGGTTCTTGTACGTTACTCATCCACTTAGAAGTTCTCTCTACAGATTCTACGATTGATTTAATCGCCCCTAGAGGTTCGATCTAATTCAAAGAAATTGTAGAAAAAAATCGGAAAATTTGGGTCTTCTTGCATTCCAATTGATAACCAACTAGATAGAACTCTGCAAAGTTGACTTTGTGATTGTCCTTCGAAACTTTTTTTACGAGCTTTTTCATTGTGCCAAAAATAATTTTAAAGTCAATTAAAATTAATTATTCTCTTAAATTAATGCAGTATGTGTTTTCTTTAAATAAGATAATTATCTTTTCCTTTTTCATTCTGCTGAGAGAGTTCACTGTTTAAAAATTCATCCAAAAATTTGAAAAAAGTGACAAATTAAAAAAATGACGGATTTTCTCGAAATTACAAAATTTATATTTAAAAGAAAGTACGTGAGATAAGAAAAAAGTTGACAAAGCATATTGTTCCTGTTTAAAAGATCTAAAAAAAGTTCCTGTTTCATTTTTCAGTATTTCGTACCGCTTTCGAAAAAATTATGCATTAAAATATTACTATTTTTTATTTTTTGACTCTTTAAAAATATTTGTAATGTATGGTTTTCATAAAATGTTTTAATGATGAAAAAAAATATTGGTAGACTCATTAATCTGTTATCCCTTTATCTCTGGAAAATTTTCGATATTTTTCTATAACATAAGAAAAATTCTTGTTGAATTATTTGACCATTAATTTACATATTGTGTGTTGTTCTATTAAATAAAACAATTACCTCGTACAATTGTTTCGTTATTAACAATTTTACAATTTAAAAAAAAACGATCAAAACGATACCCTTTATGTATTTAAATATTCAAATAGCGAAAATAGTAGTTTTTTTGAAAAAAAGGAATGTGCATAATTTGAAAACGTATCAGGATGTTTTTAGTACCATCAAAGAGGAGAAACCTACCCAGTAATTTTTTTCGTATTTGGAGTTTTTAAAACGTTGGAATTTTTCAGTAGAAAAAACGCCACTATTTTATTAATTTTGCACTTTTTACCCATTTTCCCGTGAATTTCAAAAGATTTTTAAATCCCTCGCCAGAATAAAAGAAAAATAAAGTTGAATATCTTAATTAGTTACCAAAAATAGAGTATTAAAACAAATGAACACCAATTAAAACTAAAAATTTGAATATTTTCTTGACAAAGAGACCTTAACATCAAATTTAATGCTTTTCTAACGATTTTGGAAAATTTTTAGTTGAATTATATTGTGAAACTCTTAGACATTTTCTTACCAATCGGCTGAAAATAGCTACTGTGGTACACTCAATGAGTCCCCTAATCGCCTAATCTGCTATCGCATTTCTAACCGATAGCACGTCCGGTCATTCGTAAGCAATAGAGGCGTACCCCAAAAAAGGGGACAATAAGAATTAGGTGAATGCCCAGGAAGTTTGAACTTTCAGACGGACTTCAGTAACAAAAACAGCACAGGAACTTTCACTGTATTTATACTATTTATAGAACAGTCGAGGAACCAGTTCTATGTTGACGGGCAAAGTTGCGAATCTCGATTACGCACAACTACGAAAATAGAAGAAAAAAAACGACCGATAAACAATTCAATTTCTCAGTCCATTCTAAATATATTTAATAAGAAAATATTTGGATAAAAATGTAGAAAATGAGTGAAGTTTAAGCTTAATATTAATAAATTCAGGTCGCTCATTTGAAATCGCAAGCTCGTGGAAAATTACCAATTTAGCGGGGAGCAGCTCTCTCGAATATTTCACATTGATTCAGACATCTCTTTAATTATGCTCATGGTTAGTCGCATAAAAGGATTTTTTAGTCACCATGAATTTAAGATTTAATCTCGATTGTCCTTTCATCTTCTAATTAAGACTTTTAATTCAGAAAGTTATTTTCTATTGTATTGTTGAATTACATATATACTAAACTATCATTATTATACGCGCGCTACACCGCACGAGTAACATTGCATTGTCAGTTAATAATATACAAATATAAAACAGGATTAATGATTCTATTTTTCAACTGTGCAATTTATTCACTTCAAAACTAATAATTTGAAGGCTATGATCTTTTTTCAGGGAACATTTTTTTCACAGATTAATGTGCAAAGGATCTTGGCAAATTGGAAAGCTACCCCAAAAATATTCCGTCTTTATTCATTTTCATTCTTTTTTTAATTATTGGGAATATTTCTAAACTCTATGAAATCAGGTTTAATTCTTTTAATTTTCTTGAAATCTTATGAATTCCTCCGAATTCCCAGATATATCTGAATTTATCTGCATTTTTTTAATGATCCGAATTCGTGGAATTTCTAGAATTCTGAGAACTCTATGAACTCCCAAGACTTCAAAATAATTCAAAGTAATTCAGAAGAATTCAAGGAATTCAAGAAATTCTATGAATTCAGGAAATTCAGAAGATTTGAAGGATCTCGGGGTATTTATTGAATTCATAGAATTTGAGGAACTTTGAATATTTAAGGAATTCGGAATATTCAAGGATTTCAGAGAAATGAGAGAATTGCAAAAATCAGAGAATTCAGAATATTCAAGGAATTTAAAGATTACTGGGAATTCAGGGAATTTAGAGCTTTTAGAGAATTTAACGAATTACAAAATTCAGAATATTTAAGGAATTCAGAAGAATTGAAGGATGGATTCCAGGGATTTAAAGTATTCAAGGAATTTCAGGAATCCAGAAGATTTAAGGAAATCAGGGAATTCATAAAATACAAGGATTTTAGATAATTAAATGATATCAGATAACTCAATGCTATCAGAGAATTTCATGATTGAGAATTCAAGGAATTCAGGAACTCGGAATATGTCAGGATTTCAGGGAATTTAGACCTATTAAAGATTTCAAAGAATTTAGGAATTCAGAGAATTTAAGGAATTACAAATGTTCTTGGAATTCTGACAGGCCGATTGAAGAAGAATCTAGGGTTTGAAACGAATTATTGTATTTTATTATATTTTCTATGTGTCATATTATATTATTATTCCCATTACAAAATTTATTGTTAAAATGTTTACTCGCAATACACATATGGTACCGTAAGTGGGCGCCTAAGTAAATATACATGCTCCATCGTCAGTGGGTGGGGGGGGGGGTCTAACAGCCCCACTCTAACTACGCCTCCAATTTTAAGTATTCCTCATTTACAGATTCTTTAATATCGAAGACTTTGAATTAACATTAATTATTTGAAGTATTTGATTTGAAATTGTTTAATTTAAAATATTCGGTATATACCTTCAATTCAAGAATGTTTAATTTTAAATGAGTCCAGTTTGAAATAATTTATTTTTGAATGTTTTAAGCTAAAAGTTGAGAAATAGGATTGAAAAATGTTTAATTCACAGTTTTGAAATATATCAAACAGGGAAAGTCATAAAAAGTCACTACGTTCTAAGGCTTTTTCCTTATGCCAAGTATTTCAGGTAACGAAAACATGAAAAACTTATCACATAAAAAGAAAATTAAAGAAACATAGTAAATAAAATGTCAAATATATATTTCAAATTATTAGTTTCCAATTATTAATTTCATTTTTTGTACAATTTCGAAGATTTTAAAATTAATTCCAAATAATTTCGTACATTATAAATAGAACATTATGTCCTTTTACACTTGTGTGTTTCTAAACTTTAAATAATAAAACGAATCGATTTAAAAAAAAAAACAGGAATGAATGGAAAGCAAATACATGTAGATTATTATATTAAATTGTCGAATATTATTGCCTTTTGTAGAAGTGGGCGCAGTTGAGATAAAACGATGATAAAAATAGGATAAAAAAAGACAGTTTGAGGAAAGCAATCCACTTTACCTTGTAGCATTATTCTGTAAACGACTCACAGCTTTACGACACCTTCGTGTTTGTTTCATCGTCACGGAAATCTACTAAATTTCCCAGTGGTGTAGCTATACAAATTCATCAAATTAACCTCAGAGGAACTTGAAATTACATCACACAAAAAAATAAATACAGTTTTTCGCTGTCGATTTTAGAATAATAGAAAAGTCTATGAGTCCTTTTAATACAATCAAATGTTCTATTTTGCAAAATATAAGAGGAGTATAAAATTTCTATTTGTTCTCTAGAAAGAGGAAGTGATAATGAGTTAATTTTAGCTGTAAAGTTAACTAACACTCAGAGATAAGTAATTCACTTGATAAATGCGGTCGGTCAAAAATAATTCCCAATGAAAAACAAAATCGGCTTTGCGAAATCGGTCCTTATCCACAAAAATATTATCCACAAAAATATTATCCACTTATTAACTCAAACTTGTCTTATTTCTTTAAGTCAATAAAAGAATTATTTGTTCTAGTTGATTCTGAACCTATCCAGATTATTGCGTTTTAAAAATAGCAAAAAAAAATCCAGTGAAGCACACATTTCTTAAATTGATATAAATTAGCATATATTTCTTTAATAATGAATGAGTGAGAGGTTGGTTTTTGTTGACTCTTTCTTTTT
>NC_046662.1:85266775-85272709 GCF_010883055.1 Belonocnema kinseyi | reverse complement strand
GTTTGTATATATATAAAGAAGTTTGCATGTTGATCTAATTTTGATTTGTAAATTTTCTTCATACTCTGATTTCGGTGCATAAAATTTGTTATAAGAATACAGCTCTCATTTCGTTCCTAAAAGAATTACTTTTTTACTTAGCAAGCAGAATTTTAATGGGATTTTTTTCTATTTTAGTTATGGGAGCAGCAGAAACAATTAGAAGAGCAGAGGAGAGAAAAGGAGAGGCTGGAGGCTCTCAGAAAAAAGGACAAACATGATCACAGTGCAGTTGCATCCACTGAAGTTAAGCAACGCCTCCAGGTAATATTTTCTTTCATTTTCCTCATCTTGGAATGCCAAAAAAGTGAGAATTTTCCTAGAGGAATACAATTTTCCCATACGAATTGAATTTGAAATTGCTCTAATAATCAGAAAGTAAAGTAGTAGTGAGACGATTATAAAATCGTAAAACAGAAGTGTGGAGTCATGAATTTTTATGACACAAACTGTTATCGTAAAATGTAAACATTCTTCATACTTTAATGAGGGGTCGTTCAAATATTACTCAAGTATTTTTCAGGTGATTTTACCCCCCCCCCCCCTTGAGAAACAGTAAACAGTCACGAGGACCGCCCCCAGCTGAGGAAGTGCTTGCGTAATATTTGAAAGACCCCTGGCGTGATCTCTTGTATATTACGGATGTTTTTCTTTTAACTCTTTGTTTATAAGACTTTTCTGATTCTAGAGCTTCATTGTCAACAAAAAACAAAGGGAGGCTGCAGCTGCAGCCAATGGCGCTGTTCCTGGTTCTCCAGGATACAGGAGCTGGTAAGATACCATTTTTATAGTTTCGCTATCGGTTTCACCTCGTACTTTCAGATCGTCAAATCCTCGATGTTTTTCAATTCTGATACAGTCAGATTTAAATCTGAAATCCTCTCTATTCCCCGTTTCTGAAGAATCCTTCTTTTTATCCCTATTTTCAAGAAACTTCCCCTTTTTCTCCCGATAAGAAAATCCAACTATTTTTGGTTTGAGCTTAATTATTTTGGGTTAAAAACTACTATTTCGTTAAAAATTTAGTCATTTTGTTCGAGTTTGAAACGTTTTATTATAAAATCATCTGTTTTAGTAGAAATCTTAACTTTTGTGTTCTACATTCGTCTTTTTCGGTAAAAAATTCATCCTTTTCGATGAAAGGTGCAACGTTTTGGTTAAATATGCAACAGGTTTTCATTAAAAAATTCGATCATTTGTTTGAAAATGATTTTTTAAATTCATCTTTCTTATTTAAAAGTTGAATTATTTGATTGAAAGGTTATATTTTTAGCTTGAAAACTCATATCTTTTGTAAAGAATGAATTTCTTGGGATATATTTCGTATTTTTGTATTTTTCGTATTTTTCATATATATTCGATTATTTGATTAAAGAGTAATATTTTTAACTTGAAAATTCTACTCTTTTGTACAAAATTTATTCCTCGTGCTAAATTTTTTTTTATGAAAGATCAACTATTATGTATTTCGTTACAAAGTTATCTTTCTCGATTGAAAATTAGAATTATTCGATTAAAAGGTAATATTTTTAGTTTGAAAACTCAACTCTTTTGTGAAAAATTCATTTCCTGTGGTAGGGTTAGTTTTTTTTGTTTAAAAGATCAACTATTACGTTTTTCGTTGGAAATTCATCTTTTTTTATTGAAAATTCAACTGCTTAGTTAAATGTTGAACTGAAAATATTAGTATTCTATTTTTGGTAGAATATTCATAATTTTTAGTTGAAAATTCAACTATTTGATTGAAAAATCATGTATTTTGTTGAAAATTCTTAATTTTTGCTTAATTTAACTGTTTTTATTTAAAATTGAAATATTTTTTGGTTGATATATCAACTCTTGAATTTTATTTCTGTGAATCCATCTTTTTGGTTAAAGTTTCAACTACTTATTTAGATGTTGAACTACATTTAGAAAAAAAAATTAGATTGATTTGTTTGTAAATTGAACTATTTTGTTAAAATTTTTTTTTTTCATTTAATTTTTTTAAGATGAAAATTTTAATATTCCATTTTTGGTTGATTACTGATATTCTTTAGTCGAAAATTCAACTGTTTTTTTTGAAAAATTTCTATTCAAATCACCAGTCCTTCACTCTGAATAAGATTTGATTCCAAATTAAAAAATTCTTCTAGGTTAAAAATGATCCTTTTTGTTTAAAATCCACCTTTACAGGCTGAAAGTTAATTTTCGGTTTATAGTCCAAATATTCTTGGTTGAAAGTTTAACTATTCTTTGCTTTTTTTCAACTTCAAAATTTGTAGTTTTTTACACGATTGGAACCCGAAATATCTCTTCTTATCAAAATGAATCATCGTGAAAGCATTAAATCTATTATATACACTTAGTTGAATGTTGATGCCATATTAAAACTTCCTCGTTTCAGTTGAAAATTCATCTCTTTGGTTGAAAATTTAAGCATTTTGTTGAAAGTTCGTTTTTTTAGGTTAATCTTTTTAACTGACAATTTAATTATTCCACTTTTGGTTGAAAAATGGTCTTTTTTAGTTGAAAATTCGTCTTTTTCAGTAGAAAATTAATTTTCTTGTTTGCAAATTCAACAATAGTTGGTTGAAAGATTAACTTATTTAAAAATTAATTTTTTTTGTGACGATTCATTTCGTTTAAAAATATTTTATTTAGTAGAATTTATTCTCCTACTATTTTCCGATTTGCGTGAAAAAAAATCACCATTTTCTCCCTGTTTTGAGAGGAATTTCTGACGTTTGTTGACGTGGTGGAACTATTTTAAGATTACTGGTGGCCTTCGCAATGACAAACCATAAACTCCCTTATCTCAAGTCAAATACAAAGTTAATTGAAATTCAGCGGAGCACGTTCTAAGGAATTTCCATGGCGACTACGTGTCTTCCGACACGTCGTCATTTGCGAGAGTCCTTTGACGTCGAAGCTTTTGAGTCTGTCAGGAAATTCAATGAACTTTGGATTATTATTCGATAAGGATGATGGTTGAGGCCACAGAAGGATTAAAATACATGTCTCGTATTAATATGCCAGTCTAATATCAAATCTAGTCCCTGCAAATAATCAGAACAATATTTTGTCCTTTATCATAAAGGTCCTGAATAGAGGAACCAAATCCGAGTTTTTAAATCAAATTTCCACTTTTCTCAGCTCCCATTTCGGGATCGACACTTTAACTAAGATTTAATTCAGAATAAGAGGAGAAATTATTCGAATATTGATATTCTGAATTTAGCATGGAGCGACGGAAGAGATAAATTGGTGAAGTGATGGACATGAAGAAATTCGTCGGCGTCTCTAATATAACGAGAGCAACATGAATTTATTGGGAGAGACAACTAAGAAATATCATCGGTTAGAGTCTCGCCAAAGTTACATAGATAACTGGGCCAGATTGTGCTATTACCGTTACATCGCCTCTGCCTGCGGCAATATGGCCATTAGGACCTACTAGGACGTCTCATTAAATTTCGCGAATTTCAATTTTCCTTCCAGTTACGCTAATTGACATAGCATGTCATTCTGCAAGAGGCGCTTCACGTTTGCGTTCAGAATTTTCTAACTATTTACTAAATATTCTACGGACGGAGGATTCAATAAGAGAATACGAAATTTCGAAACTTAGTCCAAAACGATAAAGTTCTTAACTCGAAAAATGGAGAAAATCATTTAGAATAATTTTTATATCTTTAAAAGCGTAAAATATCAATTTATAAGTAGTTCTGGAAAGTCTTGGACTTTAGATGCTGAGTTGAAGATCTATGAATGTTTCCTAATCGAACACAAAGTATGTGAGAAAGTTTTTATCTCCATTTTGAGAAGAGTATTTCTGTCAACGAAACGTTGATAAAACTCGTATCATCCAATCTAGATTAAGAACCGTAGAATATTCTAGTATCGAGTCTGTCGATAAATATACGTACTACGAATTTAATTTCAATATATCAAATTCATTTATCATCGTTCTTACTGATCGGGAGAAACTCAAATTATTCTAAATAATTGTCATTTTAATTTTCAGGTTGCAGTCCCAATCGGAATCAGGTAGCACGCCCAATGCTTCCCATCCTTACCGAATGCCTCATCATCTGCAGGACAAATTCAGTGATGATTTTCCCCTTCGAAAAACAGGTAGATAATTCAAAACCAAAGTTAAAGTGCAAACACGATATAGTTCGAGTGGAATGCCTACTAAAGCATGAATTAGCATTGCCAAACCCCTTTTATTTTTTGGACACTTAATTCTCATCCTTCTATTAATTCTTGGAATTCAACTCATTTTTTTAAACCAGGGAAGTCTCCATAGTCGATAAATGGATTTAAATCATACTCAGGGTGGTCACTGAACCGGGAAAGTGGGAAGTGGCCGACGATTTTTTTTATTTAGACCGCGGAAAACCGGGAAATGCTAGTAAATTTATGTTCTGACGGTCAATTTTGCAAATTTTTAGAAGATAAATTCTATCAAATGACTTCAAATAACACAGCTTTTATATCTTCTTTTTTGAGAAATTATTCACAGATTTAAAATGAGTCGGATTTAAACTATTTGTAATTGTTGAGTTTTTAACTTTTTCAATTACAATATCATTCAGTATATGATGCGTATTTCTAAAATGTTTTACTTTAAAAATTTTCCAATTTAGATCTTAATTCTTAAGTATATATTTTAAATTTAAAGAATTTAACAATACAATTTTAAAAATTTTAACAATCAAGAAGTAAAAGCGTTTGGAACTGCAAATTTTGGATAAAAAAAGTTTTTAGTTCATCAACTGTAAATATAAATTGATTAGTAATTTTTAAAATTGCACTGTACTTTAAGTATTGAAAGTTACCAATAATTATTTTACAACATGATTTTAAATCCGGTCAAAATAAAAGAAAAGACACCAAGTTGATAATAATTAACGCTTGTATTACATTTCAAATTCCATTCAAATATTGTTTGTCTAAAATATTTCATTCTTAACCGATTCTATTTTTAATCAATTCAGTCTGTAATTTTTGTAATTAAGAAAAAGAACAAATATTAAATATTTAGCAATGTTTGACTTTTCATTTCAAACGAGCCATTATAAATCAAATAATTTGAAACTGAATTGTTTGAAATAGAAAGCCTTGAATCGTTCACATTTTCAGAGATCTAAATTTAAACTTCGAACGCTAAAGTTTTAATTTTTCTGTAATAATATTTTTTTTTAAGTGAAATTATTGAATTTTAATGTATGAATAAGAGTTAAATGCTTATTAATTTAGAAATAGATTTGCAAAATCGTAAAATAAATCTGATTTTAACCATTTTTTTTAGGAAAAAATCGAATTATTTAAAAAGTTATTTAAAAGTTTTGAAAAATGTAAACTATTTAAAATTTGAAATTAATTAAAAAAATTAAATTTAAATTTTCGTAGGTTTTGAAATAAAAATTTGAAACTTTATAAGGATTTTGAAAGGTTTTAAAGATAATAAGAAAATTCTTGAAATTCGTGGAAAAATTTAAAATAATTTCACATGTCGAAAAATAATTTTAAGAGACTATTTAAAATTATTTCTAAAAAAAAAACAAGTTTTGGTGTATTAATAACAATTGAAAAATCACTAATATTTGAAACTACTTTATATAAAAATAATTTAACTTCTAATTTACTAAGTATTCGGCTTAAAGAAAAAATTGTATTCGTTTAATTTTTAATGTTTCTACTATAAAATTGGTTAAATAAATATATTTTCTAAATCTTTTTCTGGTAATAATCTGCATCTCTGAAATTTACAATTAATAAAAGTTTTAAATTGTACATTTTACAGTTTTTGCATATAATTAAAAAGTGTTCATTTGAATAGCGTTAAAAGCTTTCATTTTATGTGTTTAAATTATTGAGATTTTAGATTTAAAAAATTGAAAATTTTAA
>NC_046662.1:85262761-85266675 GCF_010883055.1 Belonocnema kinseyi | reverse complement strand
TTTTTTTTTTTTTTTTTTGAATCAACGCGGTAAAGTGGTTATGGAGACCGTCTCGAAGATATGAAAAAGCGGAATAATGGAATTTACAATTAAATATCAAAACGAATTTTCTATTATTATTAAAAATAATTATTTTTCTTGGACAGCAGAGGTTTGATCAAAATCCTGTTTCTAGCTTTCTGTTCTTGATTATGTTACATTTTACATCCGGTTTTGGTGTAAATACATTAACGGTGACGGTTTTTTTGTCTCTTGTTCATTGTATAAGGTATCAGGGTCTAATGTTTACATTGTACTGCTGTATGTACTCGTTTCATTTTTTGTAAATTCTACATCTATTAGTAAAATCCTGGCACTGATAAAAGATTTTTATTAAGTAATTTATCATTTTTTATAAGAGATAATAAATCCAGGGTTTTACCGTTATAAAAATATAGATGCCTATCATTTAACATTTGTATTTTAATGAAACGCTTATTTTAGACTAAAAACACACTTCATTCAAAAATCGTTTTGTTTCAAATGCTATACTTTCCTACATATCTCAGATAATACATTCATCGTTTAATAAAATATGTCTCTAGTCATTCATATTCCAATCCAAGAATAAGATTTTTTAATCTGAATCTTTCTTAATAATATCTTAAAAGTATAAAAAATCTTCAAAATTTTTTTCTCCTAAATTGTCATATTTACGCATTCGCTTTTGCGAAGCTCAATCCTTGCGTTTCATTTCCCCTGCCAGAATAACGTGCCTGCTGATTAACGTAAATGCTAACGAAAATTTAAATGCTTTTTAAAAAAGCAACAAAGAGTGGTTTTTAACCAATATTATCCGTTATTAAAAGTGGCAAACTTTTGATTGAATATCTCTTTATTTAAAAATAACATCCAACTTTAAAAGCCTGATTATCGCGGTCCAAATTAGTTCAAAGAAAAATTCACTTTAAATTCACTGTGGATCAAAGTTTAAAATTGTAAACTCCTCGGAATTTTTACTCAATTAAAGGGCTAATAAGAGAGGCAAATAAATTTTCGTAGGCATTACGTGTTGAAAAGTGTGTTGCTTGTGCGTGTGTCTGTGATTGCGCGTACATTGGTTGAAAAAAAAAAACATTCGACTGGTGTACCTGTTATCTGGTACGATGACTAACCTCGGCTAAATCGGCCAGCCTCGGAGCCTAATCTGCTGAAGGTGCGACTAAAGCAGCGTGTGATGGAGAGGAACATGGCCGCGTCCAGAAATTCACCCCTCATGGCACGCAGGAAGGACCGACTACTGTCGCACCTCAAGCGGAAGTCACTCCTAGCAAGTACGTCCTGAATTATGCATTAATTGTCCACTATGCTAAAAAAAGCACAAAAAAATTAAACTCCCCGCGCATTTTGCCATGAAAATTAGAGTCTCGCATCTAGAAATGCTTTTTAATTTTTATATTTTAAACCTCCATCGAAATTTCAGTACAATTACAATTTATTATGAGTCAAATTGAAAACAATGTCAAATTTAGAATAAATAAAACTTAGAAAAGTCCAATCTTGAAAAATATGATAGAAGAAAATGTCAGCGAAGGTTTGACGATGGCCTGTTTCGATTTTGTTGCACCTGTTTTTAATTAATCGATGTGAATTGACTTTGCTAGTGTCTAGTAACCGCATGGAAAGATTATTAACACGTAGCTCTATTTTTTATTCCAAATTCCGTTTCAAAAAAGCATCATTCCAGTTCTACATCGTCTCCCATGCAATTGTAAAACGAATACCGTCTTGAGTCTGTTACACTGAAAAAATTTCAGAATCATCCAAAGGGAATAAAGGAAAATTACAAATTTATCATTCACTCTCACAAATTGTTCGTTAATGTTAAAAATGTGGCGATTGTTGTGGGTGTGAGCGGTGTATCAGGATTGCTTGAAAAATACCGACTGTTGAAAATTTTTGCTGTTCATTACTGTTAAATTTAATTTATAGATCTTTCCCACAAGATATTCGAAAAATCGACTAATTCATGAACTCTAATTAATTTATGTAGAATAATTAAATATAATTAGATTTAATTTGATTGAATTCAAATAATACTAAGATTTGCCTCTCAAAATTCAAAATTTGTACTATAAATCTGGAGAGACAATTTTTTCAGTGTAATTTGAATGTTTCATTGCGAAGCGATCCGAGTCAGAAGTTTCATGGAAAATTCGATTCTTTTAGATTCTGGCAGCAATCCGGAATCTGGGCCTAATTCGCCTCCAACGATGAACAATTCCCAATCGAGTCCAACAGCCGGAAGTAGTACGCCGATCCAGGAGGTAAGTTTTAATAAAAAAAAACTTAGTTTTAAGTTTAAATAAAAAAATTGATCACGTTACTAATGGAAGGATAACATGGAAGGAGATTGGTGTTAAGTCGTTGACACCTTGAACTAGCATTTTTTTTATAATATTTTTTTTAACCATTTCTGCTTTCAGGAAGGTGAAAATGCTCAGTATGGAAGTCCACTAACTAGCAGTAGTCAGCAGGGAAGTCTTTCAGATCTTTCCCTCTTTAGTTCGCCGTCCATGCCCAATATTTCCCTGGGTCGACCTCATGTGCCATCAAGCTCGACGGTAATTAAATATAATTTAATTATACTATTAATTAAAATAATTATATAATAAGACGCTGATTGATCCAAACTTCAAATTCAACATCTAAACGTTTTTCAAAGCATTTTGGAATTAACTATATTTAAAAAACATGGTTCTTCACATTTAAAAAAAATGTTTAATTGAAAATTTTACTATAATTTTTAAATTTTTCAGTTATTCAGCATAAAAGACGTTACTTGAAAAACAATCGCTATAATATTTTCTTTTGCGCGGAAATCTGTGACTTCCGGCTTTTATTGACTTTTTTTTTAAAAATGCCATTAATCGACTTTTACCCTTTATCTTAGCAGTTCGCTATACTTAGTTTCACTTTTAATCACAATGAAACTTTAAAACTCGAAATTCAAAACTAGAAGAAATTGTACTATTTTAATTGAGAATATTAAAAAATTGATTAATTTCTCATTAAAACTTTATGCTTAGAAATTTCTGAAATAATCGCCTTTAAAATTAAGCAATTTCTAATTGCGTGAATCCTTATCCAAATTAAAAAATTTTTTAAATCGCAAGCGAAAATTTTTAAAGCGGAAACGTTTAGAATCGATTTATTTCAAATTTAATTGCAAACTTTACATTCGTTATCCAATTTCTGTATTTCTTCTTTCTATTAAAGAATTAGGTTTTACCCCGTTTTCAAGAAACTTCCACTTTTCACGTTTTTTTTCATTGTTCTGCTTAAATGCTAAGTAAATTAATAGAACCCCATAAGAAAATTTAACAGCCTTTGGTTGAGTGTTCATTATTTATTGTTAAAAATCTTCTGTGAGTGAAAATTAAACAATTTTGTTAAAAAGTCTTCTTTTTCGTTAAATTTGAACTTTTTTTTAGCAACCGCTTTTTGGTTAAAAAATTCATACTTTTGCATTGAAATTTCCTCTTTTGTAGTAGAAAATTAATCTTTTTTGTTGAAAATTTAACTGTCCTTTAAAAAATTCGTGTTTTCCATGAAAGTTCTAATATTTGGTTAAAAATTCGTTTCTTTTGAGTAAAAGTCTTTACTATTTGGTTGTGAATGCAACTATTTAATTAAAAATTAATTTTTTCTGAATGAAAGTTCAACTATTTTATCAAAAATTCATCTTTCTGGTTTGAGAACGATCTATTTAACTGAAAATTCAACTGACTTCCAAAAAATCGTCTTTTTGGCTTTGTAGGTTGAAAATTAAATTATTACACCATTAAGCCATTTCCCTTTCGCGGTAGGCGTGACTCACTCGGCAGGGGAAAGGAGTAGTGTGTGGATGGGATAGAGATTTTTCAGATTGATCC
>NC_046662.1:85243346-85262661 GCF_010883055.1 Belonocnema kinseyi | reverse complement strand
TTGGGTCCATTAATAGCCAAGGTCTTTGTTAATGGACCCAAGTGGGGAACCTTACATAACGGCTTCGTGAGGTTCTTCGCTTGGGGTGGATTGTTCAAAATCATATTTTTTTGTCGAAAATTTAAATATTTTCTGGAACATTTGTCTATTTTTTATAGAAAATTCTTTCTTTTCGATTGATAAATCATATTTTTAGTAGAAAAGTCATATTTTTTATTGAAAATTTGTCTTTTTTTTTTGGCTGGAAATGTACTTGTTTATTAAAAACTCAACAGTCTTCTGAAAAATTCCTCTTTTTGGCTTGAAAATTCAACTGATCAGTTGATGTTCAATTTTTATTGTTGAAAATTCTTCTCTTTTGATTGAAGGCTCAACTATTTGATTTTTTAACTTAAAAACTCAACTTCTTTCTTAAAAATTTGTATCTTATGGTTGAAAATTCAATTCTTTTCTTGAAAATGCAATATTCAAAGCAATATTTATTGAGTAATTTCAAGTTCAAAATTTATCAAATTTATGAGCCCTCATTTGAATTGTGCAAAGAATATGTAAAAATCCAGAAGATTTATGTACCCTGCGACTTTTTTTGTAATTTTATGCGACTGATGCTACTTTTTGTCATCCATTATAGTCGATGAAGGCTACGTCTTGGGATAGTGTTTTGAGTAACTTTGTTATTTAATTAAAAATAGTAAGATTCCATTTTTTCACTTTCTGAAAAAGCACGACACGTTGGACAGATTGGACAATACGAAACGCCAAAAAAGTGTGTTTAGAATGTTTTAATTCTGAATGAACTCGATTTGAACGTGTTCAGTTTGGATTATTTTTTCGTTTGAACGTCTCAAAATCGAAATTGCTCAATCTTGATGGCTTCTACCTTGAAATTGTACAATTTTAAATATTTTTCATCTGGAGATAGTCTACTTTTGAAATCTTCGATTTTTTTATTGGATATGGTTAAACTGCGATACGCCACCTGGTGACAAAATGCCGAACTAGAAAGAATAGGCACGATTTTATAGATGCATTTTAAAGATGCATTTTAATTTGTGCATAAAAATGTTTTAACAATTTTTTTGGATTTTAAAGTATTTACTGGATAATAAAAATAAATCTTTATCGGAAACAAAGTGTTTTAGATGGAATTTACATATTATACAGTGAAAAATCACACTTTTTGACAGAAATATTTTTCTAAAAAAAAACAATTATTGTTCCCTTTATTGTGATTTTCAAAATATTAATTTTGAAGCAAAAATGAACCCAAAGTAAATTTTTATTAAATTGTACATGAAATATTTACATTGTACGTTTGAGTCTGAAGTTATTTAACTTTGAATGTTTAATTTTCAAATTTAAACGGTTCAAATTTAGAATGGTTCTACATTAGATTCGTTCATTTGGAGATTTTTTTTTTAAATATGCACTTGAATTTTTGTCGAGTCTTGTGTGACCACCCAGGAGTTATTGGAAGGTTAATGTAATTATGGGAATTTTCAGAGTGGTACGAAACTCGCACCAGTCTCAGAAGCTGAGGTCAGAGCAGCGTTCACCGCCCGTTTAGGGATGCCACTTACCGGTCAAATGTTGCCCGGGACTTTGCCATTCTACCCATCCCTCACAGTCATTGAAGGCGAGCCAACGTACGTTCACAAGCAAATGCAAAATTTGGAGCAAGCGATAGGCAATAGGCAGCATCCAATGTACCACGGAAATCCAATTACGGACACTCAAGTAGCACACGCACGACTGCTTAAGGCTGGTCACCGGACTTTAGGTAGTATGTTCACTCTTTGTTCACCAAGTTTTATTGTCGTGAAATGATCTCGGAATACAGTCCTTTTCGAAAAATCGTCGAAACCCACGCTGGTGAAAAAACCAGAAAATTATCGCGATTCTCTTTATTATCAGGACATTTTACTTCCGAGAGGTCTCACGTGCCCTTAAGGTCCTTGGAAAATAAATTCAGTGTTTCTACTCGCCTGGAATTGTCAGGGAATTTTCGTATACCTAGAAAAACCTGAAAAAGTCTAGGATTTCTGTTTACAATCAGGGAGTTTTTTCGAAAGCTCGTTTAATTTTTTTTTAATTATACTGAAAAAATAAACAGCAATGTTTTTTTCATTTGCAAAAGTAGTTTTAAATTACTGGATTTAACGATTTATCTAATTTAAAAAATATAATTATTCAGGTAAATAATAAGTCTGAAGACCTGATACTGAGTGAGCTGACGAAATCTTGCAAAATAATTATGAATTATTATTGAAGTTTACCCCGTTTCACCGACAAAAAACTTTTTATGGAAATTGAAAGATTCCACTTTTGTGTATTTTTGTTGGAAATTTATCTTTTTTTACTTAAATAATTGAACTATTTGTTTGAAAATTCATGTTTTTTGTTGATAATTAATCTTCTGTGTTACAAATACAGCTTTGTTGTTGAGAAATCAACAGTTTGGTTGATTTTTTTTCTCTGTTGACTGCAAAATGTTTGTTAGGTAGACATTCGTCCTTTTTAATTGTATTCTATTGTGTTTGATTAAGAATACAAATATTTTTACATTGAAATGTCAATTATTAAATTTTTGGTGAGAATTCATCTTTGAAAATTCAACTGCTCGGTTGAATGATATACTCTTTTCTAAAAATTAATTTCCTGGGCTGAAGATTTATATTTTTAATTGAAAATTCTTCTCTTTGGTGGAAAATTTAATTATTTTGTTGAAAATTAAATTTTTAAATGATAATTTAATTAATTCAGTTGAATATGCCATTAATATAGTTGAAAATTAATCTGTTTAGTTGAAAATTTAGTTTTTTAACTGCAAATATAAACTTAAAATTTTTATTTTTTGGTAGAAAATTAATCTTCTTGGTTAAAAGTTCATATTTTTGGTTTATAATTGAACTATTTCAATTGACGATGCATGATTTTATTTAAAAGGTTAGATTTTTAAATGAAAATTCATTTATTCCACATTTCAATTAAAGATTTATATGTTATCTTATTTACTCGAAAATTCATGTATTTTGTTCAAAATGTATCTTTTTAGTTCACATTTAACTATTCGTGTTAAAGATTCATTATTTTATTTAAAAATTCATCACTGTGGTTAACAATTTAACTTTTTTTTCTAATCGGTTACTTATTTCAATTAAAAATTAATTTTTTTCCACTAAAAATATAAGTATTCCATCTTTGATTACAAATTTCTTTTTTTTTTCTTTTTGAAAGTTTAACTTTTTTATCCAAAATTGATCTTCTTTAATAGAAAATTCAACCATTTTTGGTTGAAAAGTTAAGTATTACTGATAAAGATTCATTGTTCTAGGTGACAGTTCATTTTTTCGGCTAAAAAAATTGAACTATTCAAGTTGAAGATTTTTCATTTTAGTTGAAAATTGATATTTAAGTTGAAAATTTAACTTTTTCTTTAAATTCCTTTTTTGGTTGAATTATTTTTTTAAGTGAATATTTAAGTATTCCAGTTCTGGTTGAAGATTGATCTTTTAATTCTCAACATTCAACTGTTGGTTGAAAATTCATGTATTTTGTTTAAAAATGGTGTTTGTTGGTTGAAAAAAGTTTCTTTTTTTACTTGAAAATCCAATCAATCAGTTAAAAATTAATTTATCATGTTGAAAATGTAATATTTTTAATTAAAGCATTTCAATTGAACGTAATATAGTATTTAAATTGATTCTACTTGAAAGAACATATTTCCCTATTCTCGTGAGAAATATCATTATCTCCCTTCTTTTCATTCATCAACTTTCGGAACAAATTCATGATATGATTAATTATCTTTTCAGTATTATTGGTTTATTTAGTAATTCGATGGTGATAAGATATCTAAGAATAGCTTGTCATATAATTTGTTTTCACAACTTAAAAAAAACAGTTATTGTAAAATTATGTAAAGAAAGTTCTATTTATTTACGAATAGTATACATCATTTATAATAAACTGGCGAAATTATACACGTATTCCCAGTCTATTATTTAAAAAAATTCGAAACACTTGAATGGCTCAGTACACAATATTGGATACGGTGAAGAGTTCGAAAGGCCTTAAAATGCTTAATTGAAGATTGAAATCTAACATTTCTTCTTCTTCCCCGTTGCTGGTGTTTTAGGTAGAACACAATCCGCCCCTTTGCCTCTGGGGCATCCAATGCTCCAGAGTGGTATGATAGCACCACCGACTCACTATGAAGAGTACCTGGCTGAGAAGCAATTGCATGATCAGCAGCAGCAAGCACACAATTACCTGAAACAGCAGATCCGTCAGACGGTTCTAACTCGTGTTGGATCCAGGGGACAGGCGAATCAGCTGGACGAGGCTCCTGAGAGCGAGGAGTCAGAAGTGATAGATCTGACCGGGAAAAAGGACCTGCCGGAGGAGAGTGAGATCTCCAAGCAGCAAAGGGATCGGGAACAATTTTTACAGCAGCAGAGGGATCTTATGATGCGACACACTCTACAGAATGAATCCACGACCTACTCGGGCAGTAGGAGTATACAAACTGCGAGGCCACTTTCCAGGACGCTCTCTAGTCCTCTAGTACATTTAGGTAAGATTTTGCTGACTCAATCTTTCAGGTTTTGAGCTCACCACACTATTGACATAATTTTACACTTGTTTTCAGTGATTAAATGATTTTGCTATCTTTTCGAAAAAAATGACACTAAACACTCTATTTTCTCATAATTGATTAGGGGATGTGCGCAAATTACGAAAAGTTTTTTTTTCCGAAATTTTGAACCATTTATCCCCATTTTTAGGGTCCGCACATTTTGGACCCCCCCCCCCCCCCCCCCCCCCCCCCCTATCTTAGGTAATTCTTGATGATTAGATTTTTTCGTGAATTTATTTAGGGGTCATCCAAAAATAACGTTAGACGAACTGAATGAAAAAGGACTTTACTAATAAAATAGTTAAATCCTAAAAAAAAAGATTAATTTTTAAAAAAATAGTTGTTTTTTTAACTAACATGATGAGATTTCTACAAAACAGTTAAATTTTTGACCAAACAGGTTAAATATTTCAACAAAAGGATGAATTTTCAATTCAGAAGATTGATTTTATACAAAAAAAAAAAAAAAATGAATTTTCAGCAAAATACATCAGTTTTTAACTAAGTTGTTGAATTTTTAACCAAGAAGATTAATTTTCTAATAGAAAAGACGAAATTTTCAACAAATTACATACGTTTTGAAGGAAGCACCTGCATTTTTTAACAAGAAGGTTAGGTTTCTATAAATAAAGATGAATTTTTTTTGAAAATGACATTAATTCTGAATTAAATAGTTTGAACAATGGATGTGCTTTTATTCAACATTTTCTTTAATTAATATTAGTTTATGTTTTATTTCGTTTCTAAAATTTGTTAGTTAATAGTTTTATTTTTTGACTAAAAAAGATACATTTTAAACTGAAAAGGCAGTAGTTAAATTTTCATTTAAGAGAATTAATTTTCAGTAAAAATAGTTTAATTTTCAAACCAAATCCCCATAAAAATATTTTTTTACATTCTTGAATCTTTAACTAAAACAGTTTAATTTTCAATTCGGTTACAAATTCATTTTTTTGTATATAAAGATTCTTCATTTAGTTTCAAATTTGTTTTTGTTTAAAATTTAACTATTTTGTGGAAAATTGGTTTGTTTTTTAGCTTAAAATTAATTGGTGTAACTGAAAATGTAACTATTCTATTTTTGATTTAAGTTTTTTAATTAATTTCTTTAAGTCTTGAACTTTTTAAGAATTTTTCTAATCGAGTCAGCCTTTGATACACTTTTAAAGGCAAAAAAATGAAGTTTATGTTCGTCAGCTAAATATTTCCAACCAAAAATAAAAAATGTAGAACATTTTCAAAGTTTAATTTTTAATTTCGATGAAAATTAGATAAATTATATACTTTTCAAAATTTTGAAAACTAAAAAATACAAAAAAAATATTTGAAGATCATCCTAATAACATTTTTAATTTCGATAAAAATTAAAAAGGTTTTATGCTTTTCAACACTTTGAAAATTAAAAAAAAATGAAATTTTTTTTTAAAAGTTTGATCATTTTTTTAAATATGCACCTTTTGTGCATTTTTCAATCCGAGAAGACGATTTTTCAACAAAGAAGTATGACTTGAAAGAATGATTGAAGTTTCAACAAAATAATTTGATTTTTAATTAATAATACCGTTTTTAGAAGAAAAAAATGAATTCTTAACTAGAAATCTAATAGTATACTTTTCAACTGAAAATATGAATTTTAATAATTTATAGAATAAATAATGACATTTTAATTGAACGTTTTAGTTCATTTTTGCATATTTTAAACCTGTTCAGTTAGAAAACTTTCGGTCAGGGACTACACGTAAGTTTAATACCTGAAAATTTTAAGACACTATTAATCATTATTGGTCACACTGGTTTTTATGTATCGACTCAAATCTTGAATTGAAATTAAGTTTAAGACTTCTACTTAATAATCCAATTTTTGTTCCTTTTAACATTTTTTATGTTCGAAAAACGCGAGAAACCATTTTTTTTCTCTCAAGAAATTGGACCCTCTTCACAAAAATATTCATCAAAAATTCAATTTTTGATATTGAGCAAAAAAATTTCCTGCGTTTTTCTCTCAAAATAGTATAGTTTTAAGAAAAAATAGTATTATAACGAGATTCGGAAAAAGTATATTTATTTTACAGTTTGAAGTTATCTATTTTCATGAAATCCGTAAAAATCAAATAGGTCAATTTCGAATTGGTAAAATAAAGTGAAAAAACTTTTTTTATAAGAAAAATGGTATAATTGAATAATAATTACTAATTATTACTAATTAATGATAATTAATAATTACTAGTAATGTTATTACTCTTTATTACTAGCAATTAATAATTTATTATTTTATTTTTTTAATTAATAGGGTTGGTCCAGAAAACCAAATTTAAGAAATTGAATTTGGAACTATGTGAAAAAGTAGTATATTGGGAACCTAAAAAAGGATAAATTACTTGGTTCAATTGATTAAGGCCTTCTGAGAGAGTGCTTTATAAAAATATGTTTGAAAAAATTATAATTTTATAGATTTGAAATGATTGTGTTTCATTTTTTAAAATGTTTTTCGGAGGCTTCATCATCTTCAAATATTCTGACAGTTTTTTAATGAATCTTCTACAGAAAATAATTTATATTTAGAGTAGGCCCCTGTTTTGAAACAAAACAAAAACACTTTGAATATACAGAAACGTCGGGAGAATTATTTCTGATGTTTGAGACTTTTATACTCACACAAATATAGTAGAAAAATATTTGATATTCTTGAAAATTAATAAAAGTAAGCACAGTAAATTAAAAAAACCGATTTTTGTATTTGCTCCTATTATCTATTTTCAAGCAACTCAAATTCTTTTTTTCCTAGTGTGATAGCATGAGTAGAAAAGCCTCAAATATCTAAAATAAGTGTCCCGACGTTTCTTTAGATTTTAAAAATGTTTTATGAAAACTGGAATCTACTAATTCTAAATTATTTCCTAGAGAACATTCATTAAAGGACTATCTGCATTTATGGAGATGAGGAAGACCCCGAAAAACGTTAAATAATATGGCAATACACAATAATATCAAATCTATGAAAATTATAATTTCTTCAAACATATCTTCATAACGGGCACTCAGACAGCCTTAATCAATCGACACCAAATAATTTATACTTTTTTAGGGTCCCAATACACTACTTTTTCACATAGTTTCAAATTCGATTTCTAAAATTTGTTTTTTTTTTCATAGCCACCACTACGGGTTAAGGTGTGAGATTTTATAGACATATGTGCACATTCATTATTTGACGTGGCGTCCAACGAAGTCTAACGAAATAGCCTTGACAAGAAGAAGATGTTGATTGATAATAATGAATGATGATTTTTGCAGGGCCTCAAGGAGGTGGAGGAGACGTGTTTGCCCGAGGCTCGCCGCACCGACCAACCACCGGTCTAGCCTACGATCCCCTGATGTTGAAACACGCCTGCGTCTGTGGTGAAACTGTGAGGGGTCACCCTGAACATGGCGGCAGATTACAGAGCGTTTGGGCCAGGTTATCTGAAACCGGATTGCTGCAGCGCTGCGATCGTGTGCGATCTCGAAAGGCCACTCTCGAGGAAATCCAGACCTGCCACAGCGAGGCACACACTCTTTTATTCGGTGAGACTTACCGAAGATATCTTCCTTGTTGACGTCAAAGCACCAGTTAGTAGCTAATCTGCACTGAGCACAGACTTTCTTCTACAGTCAGTCTGGACCTCAACTGCTGAGAATTTCAGTCTCCTGACTTTCGATCATTTCGAGCACTCCATTCCAGTTGATTTCAAACTATATTTCCAAATTATCCAGGGTGTCTACCCTAACTGGAAAACCTGGAAAACCTGGAATTATTGTCAGGGAATTTTGATATACCTGGAAAAATCTGGAAATGTTAGGGATTTTTTTTTTTTTAAGTTAGGGAATTTTTTTGAAGGCGTTCTTAATTTTCTTTAAATTGCAAAATATAACATTGGACGACAATAATTCTTTATTTTTGTGACTCAAAATTTAACTACTCTACTTTTGTTTAAAAATTGACAGTTTTTAGTTGAAAATCTAAGTAGTAATTAATTTGATTCTTTTATCTTTTTGCTTCAAAATTAAACAGTTTGATTGCAAATGTTTACTCTCTCTTAACTGAAAAATCTTTCTTAGTTGAAAATTCAACTGTTTTTAATTACAAATTAAAATCTGTTTTAGTTGAAATATCAACTACGACATTTTTGTACAGAATTCAACTTTTTTGGTATGCAAATTTAATTACTTGGTTGAACGTTAATCTCTTTTGCTAAAAATTAATTTTCTTGGCTGAAGATTAATAACTTTAATTAATTAAAAATGCATCTCTTTGGTTGAAAAATTAATTTTTTTGCTGATAATTTATCAATTCCGATTGTAAATATTTCCTTTGAATATTCTATTATTTTAGTTAGAAATTCATTTTTTGGATTGAACATTAATGTTCTTAACTAAAAATTTAGGTAATTTTTGGTTAACAAATTATGTTTTTCAGTTGAAAATTCGTTTTTATTAGTAGAACTTAATCAAGTTGGTTTTTAATTCAACTATTTCAGTTGTCAATTCATCATTTTAGTGAAAACTGTATCACGTTGGTTAAAAAAAATGCTTTTCGGCGGAAAAAACAATTTTTTAAACTGAATATTTCACCATTTCATTTCTAGTTGTAAACGGATCTTTTTTACTGCTAAATTTAATTGTAAGGTTGAAAATTGGTCTCTTTTAGTCGAAAATTTAACTATACATGGCTGAAAATTGGACCTTTTTAAATTAAAATACATGTATGTCATTGAAGATCAAACTTTTTTGTAGTAAATTAAGCTTTTTGTTCAAAAGTTCGTTTTTTTTTTATTTGACGAATTAAAAGTAAATATTTTTTGTTAAAAATTTATCTTTATGATTTAAAATTAATGTATTTCAGTTTAAGAATCACCATTTTAGTTTAAAAATTATCTTTTTAACTATTCAAGTGTTCCAGTTAATTATTGATAATTTCAGTTGAAAATGTATGTATTTTTTTGTGTTTGAAAGATTGAAGTTGGTAAAAACCTAGTATTTTTTGTTTAAAATTCGCTGATCTTTATTAGTTCAATTTTTAACTATTCGGTTGAATATTTTCCTTTTATAGTTTAAGAATCAATTGTTTCTATTAAATATTCATCATTTTAGTTAAAAGTTCATCTTTTTGTTCGAAATTCATCTATTCCAGTTAAAGATTCGTAATTTTAGTTAAAGAATCATCACTTTGGTTGCAATGGTTTCTAAAATTAATCTTTAACCAAAAATGTAATTATTACATTTTTGCCTGAAAAATGATTTTTCTAGTTCAAAAACTCAACTAAATTGTTGAAATTTCAACTTTTTCGTTAAAAATTAATTTATTTTGTTTAAAAATCGTCTTTTTTGGTAGACTATTGATACTTTTGTATAAAAATTCAACTATTTGGTTACAAATTCATCTTTTAAATCTGTCAAATCGTTTTGAATTAAACATATTAATTGAATCCTGTGAAAATTATTTAAAAAAAAAACATTATTTATAATAAACTCGCGATACTGTATACATATTCCGAGTCAATTGTTTAAAAAATCTCGAAATATTTGAATGGTTCTGTATTATGAAAAATGATACCTGGAAAAAACCTGGAATCATCAGGGAATTTAATTCTAAGATTTGTGTAGACACCCTGTTACCACTCTAATCCTCAGCCGTCGAATATTTACTTTTTGCATTGTATCAAGGGCCTGAAGTCTAATAAAATGATTTTAATTGCAGGCACGAATCCACTAAATCGACAGAAGCTGGACATGTCGAAGCTCTCTCAGTTGCCGATTAAAAGTTTCGTGCGATTGCCCTGTGGAGGTGTCGGTGTCGATTCAGACACAACGTGGAACGAATTGCACACCGCGCCCGCTGCAAGAATGGCAGTCGGATGCGTGGTCGATCTCGCTTTCAAAGCCGCCATGGGAGACATCAAGAATGGCTTCGCCGTCGTCAGGCCACCAGGACACCACGCGGAAACAAATCAAGCGATGGGCTTCTGCTTCTTCAATTCTGTCGCCATCGCAGCCAAATTATTGCAACAGAAACTGGACACGCGGAGGATAATGATTCTGGATTGGGTAAATAAAATTCTCCACTATTTGAAAGTACATTTTTTTAACCAACATAAACTTTAAAAAACCAAATTATTCAACAAATTGCACAAGGAGGCTTAAGAACTCAACAAAATCGATTTCTGATTAGTCTGGAATTTCGAGTATCAGGAAATACCCTAAAAAAGCGGCAATTTTTCAGATTTGTTTTTAACTTACAATAAATATCGTCTTGCTTAAAAAAAAATTGGTTGTACTCAGGGTTACCAACCATCGTTGTCAAAATGTCGAAGGTAATTTTATATTTAAGATTTCAAAGTTCGTGTTTCGTTCAAGAATGAATGTTCCTTTTATACTATATTTTTATGAATTTGAAGTTTGTGTTGATGGACCGGTCAAATATAAATTTTTTTTATATTTTAGAACTAAAACATCATTTTCAGATTAATATATTGAAAATTGATTTTTAAGAAAAACTGATTTGAAGTTTAAGAGTGCAATAAGTTTAGGTATTATATATTTGGTCTTCAGATATAAAATGTATCCACTTCCGGTAATTTAGGGATTATTTCAACCAAATAAGGTACAGATTAAAGTAGGATTTCCTTTAGATAATGCAAAATCTATATTTAGGATTCTGGATCACAAAAACGCCAATATCTCTTTAAAATATAATCGACAAAATGGGCCCTTCTCTTGTGGAACGTCAATATTTATATTCTGAAATAACATCAGTTTCTTCTTGATGCAGAATTCGTATTGCGGTTAATTAAATCACAGAAAATTCCTCTTTATGCCATTTTTTCACTTGAATGAGAACCTAATTAATAGAACCCAATAAGAAAATCAAACTATTTTGTATTGAAAGTTCATTCTTTTTAATTGAAAAGTCTACTAATATTTTTTTTTGGGTTCAGAATTCATATCTTGGTTACAAATTCTACTATTTGTTTAAATATGGAACTATTTTGTTGAAAATCCGTTTTGTTTTTGTTTTGTTTTAGGAGATTCATCTCTTTGATTGAAAATTTAAATAGGTATTCTAATCTTAGTTGAAAATTGATCATTATTAATTAAAAAATTCAACTACTAAATTTTGATTCTAGAAATCATACTTTTTGATTAAAAATTCAACTACCTGGTTTAAGATTGAACTTCTTTGTTAAACATTAATTTTCGTGGTTGAAGATTTAAATATTTTGTGTAAAAATAATTTTTATAACTGAAAATTTAACTATTCCATTACTGGTTGAAAATTGATGTTTTTTGTTGTATATTCGTCTTTCTTAATAGAAACTTCATCTTCTGGGTTGAACATTTAACTGCTTGGTTGAAAAGTCACATTTTTTGGTTAAAAGTTAGTTATTTTTAATTGAAAAGTTCAATATTATATTTTTGGTGCAGAATTCATCTCTTTTTATTGCAAATTCTCATCTTTATGTAGAAAACTAAACTATTTTCTTCGAAAGTCTTATTTTTTGGTCGAATATTCAACAGTTTTGTTGAAAATTCACCTTTTTGAATAGAAATTTCGCCCTTTTGTGTAAAAAATGTATTCTTTTTGTAGCAAAGTCAAGTTTCTTTTGTTGTTAAAAATTCATCTTTTATGGTTCAAAGTTAATTCTTTGTCATTTAAAAGTCTACTATTATATTTTTCGGACAGAATTAATCTCTTTTGGTTAAAAATTTTACTATTTAGTTTAAAATTGTACTATTTTCTTACAAATACATATTTTTGTTCAAAAATTCAACTGTTTTGTTGAACATTGAACTTTTTGGATTGAAAATTCATGTTTTTGTGTAAAAGTCATCTCCTTTGGTGTAAAATTCATCTTTGTTAGTTAAAAATTTTTTCAAGAAATAATTTTAATTTAAAAATGTAACTCTTTTAAAAGATTCCCCTTTTTGGCATGTAAGTTCAACTATTTGGTTGATAATTTAATTATTTTGTTAAAACTTCAAGACTCTTGTTAAAAAATTAATTATTTTGTTGAAAATTTGAATTTTCGTTGGGCTCTTATCTTTTTGTACAGAAAATTAGCCCTTTTCTGGATTGAAAATTCAACTGTCTTCTACGAAATTCGTATTTTTGTTTAAAAGTTCAACTAAATGATTGTCAACGCAAGTGTTTCATTGAATTTTCTACTATTTGGTTGAAAATTCATCTTTCTTGTTTGAAAATGCACTTTTTCGTTAAAAATTCATCATTCCGGGTCGAATGTTTTCTAAAAAAAAATCCAATTTGTACGTAAAAATTTCAATTTTTTGTATTCATCTTTTTTTGTTGAAAATTCAATTATTTTGTTGAAAATGCTACACATTTCAATTTAACACTTTCAGAAAATGGTACCTACATTAATATTATTTAAAATAATTTATTCCTCTATTTTCTTGAAATGTCACCCGATTTTTCCCCGTTTTGAGAACATTCTGAGTTGTGAAGTCTGAAATCACTTTTACAATAGTTCAAAAGTTAATATTTTTAATATTTACATAATATGGAAATGAGTATTGCGTAATTATTATTATTATAAACTTTTACCGATAAATAGTCTAGATTTTTATTTGAAGTTTCAATTGGATCTTTAGAATCCTCTTTAGAATCTTATTAAGATTTATAAAACTAACGTTGATGATAAAAATCTCTCTTGATTTTTGCAGGACGTTCATCATGGGAATGGAACTCAGCAGATGTTTTACGACGACCCGAGAGTTTTGTACGTCTCGATACATAGGCACGACGATGGAAACTTTTTCCCGGGAACCGGTGGTCCAACGGAAAGCGGAACAGGCGAGGGTGTGGGTTATAATGTGAATGTAGCCTGGTCAGGTGGGCTAAATCCTCCGATGGGAGACGCTGAGTACCTCGCGGCATTTCGCACAGTTGTGATGCCCATTGCCAAGGAGTTCGACCCGGACGTGGTGATCGTTTCGGCCGGTTTCGACGCGGCTATTGGTCATCCAGCGCCCCTGGGTGGTTACAAAGTCAGTCCAGCTTGTTTCGGTCGAATGACGCAGGAACTGCTCACTCTGGCTGATGGAAAAGTCGTTCTTGCTTTGGAAGGCGGATACGATCTTGCGGCGATTTGCGATTCGGCCCAAGAATGCGTGAGAGCTTTACTTGGCGATGATCCTACGCCACTTCGCGAGGAGGAGCTAACGAGGGCGCCTTGTCAAAACGCAATTGACACGCTACAAAAAACT
Source organism: Belonocnema kinseyi (assembly GCF_010883055.1). NCBI lineage: Eukaryota > Metazoa > Arthropoda > Insecta > Hymenoptera > Cynipidae > Belonocnema > Belonocnema kinseyi. The sequence continues at coordinate 85,248,761 of NC_046662.1, read as the reverse complement.
ATCGCCATTCAGGTAATTAGATAATTTGACAAATTAAAAAAAAAATCTGTCCAAGTTCGATTTTAACAGTTTTTTAAAGCAATCGGTTAAATTGTTATCTTTTTCAATTATGATATCATTCAGTTCACAATGCGTAATTTTAATATCGTTTACTTAAAAAATTATCCATTTTAGATTTTTATTTTTGAGCGTGCATTTTTAATTTAAAGAGTTTCGAAATGCAATTTTGAAGACTTTAAACATTTGAAAATTAAAAGCGTTTGAAGTTGAAACATAAAAACATAAAAATAGCCTCATAATAATATAATCGTAATTAGAGGCTTTTTAAAATTTTTAATATTGGTTTAGTCTAAAATATTCAGTGTTTAAACCATTCAATTTGAATCTTCTTAATTAAGGAAAATAATAGATAGTAAATTGAAACAAAATATTAAAAGTAAACAATTTGAAACTTAATTGTTTCACAAGCCTTGCTGAATCGTTCAAATGTCGAAGAGTTTCTAAACTTTGAACGTTACATTTTTAATTATTGTATTTGAAAAATGTCAATTAAATACTTATTATTTGTAAAAAATTGGAAATGATTTAAAATAATTTAAACAAAGCTTGTGTATCGATAAAATTCGGCTATTTGTGCTGAAATTTCGGTTCAAATAGCTACAGCCTAAGTTAAAACAAAATGTAGATTTTTGCAGATTTCATTTTAAAAATTTAGAAGCTTTTTAAAAATTGTAAAAGGTTTCAAAAGAATAAAAAATATTCTCTTAAGATTACAAGGAAAATTGGAAATGATTTCTCATTTTGAATAATTATTTTAAGAGAATATTTAAAAAGATTTTTTTTTTATTTTCCAGGATTTTCTACAAAGTCGATAAATATCTTTTTAATTAATCGAATTTTTCTTACCATTTTTAGAAAATCCTGCAAATTTTTAAAGATTGCCTTAAGATCTTCCAGATTCTTTTTTGACAATTTTGGAAGCCTCTTAAAATCTTTTAAAATATTCTCTTAAAATCATTTTTCCACATGAAAAATTATTAAAAATTTTCCTAGGAATCTTTAGAAAATGTGTTTATTCTTTTGAAGCCTTTCACAATTCTTGAAAATCTTCTAAATTTTTTATTAGAAATCTACAGAAATCTACATTTCGTTTTAAATTAGGCTTGCAGCTATTTGCACCGAAATTTTAGTACGAGTAGCCTAATTTTGTCGATATACAAACTTGGTTTAAATTATTTTAAATCATTTAAAATTATAAATTAATTTTAAATCTTTTCCAAACTTAAAATGACTCACATTTTTGATACGCATAATAAGCCGGATTTACTGAAAAATGTTGGAAAAATCGATTTATTTAAAAATACAATCAGAAGTTCTTTAAAAATGTTGAAGAAATGTAAAACAGCTTCTAGACTTCTCAAGATTTTGAAATAAAATTGTGGAGCTTTTCAAGTAAATTTACATTATCTCAAATTCGAATAATTTAACTTCTAATTTCAGAAGTGTTGGGTAAAAAAATTTTAATTTTTCCATTTTTAATGTTTCTAGATTAAAATTGATTAAAAAATATATTTTTGACAATTTTAAAGTTCAATGATTGATTGTTGAATTTAGAACAGTGAAAATGATAACGTGGATTTATATTTTTAGTACTGCATTCTAATCCTTAAATTCCCTAGTTTATCAAAGTTAAAAATTCTAAATTTGTTTGTTTGTCTGCATTATAGAGGATTTGAATATAAAATTTTCTAATTTAAAAACTTTTAAACTTTAATTTTAATTATTTAGAAAATTAAGAGTTCTACTTTGAGTGCTTTAATTTGTACTTTCTTTCTTATTACTTCAAATGGAAAAATGTTTTCAAATTTTCTTATTTTATTGACCGTTAAAAATGTTTCCGAACCGGAAATGAGTGAGCATTTTTTTCTTCGATTAAAACGGCCACCCTGAATTTGACTTTTCTCTTGTATTTTCTTGGTACACCGCGATTTACTGATATATATTTTTTTAATTGTTTATTTTAGATGTCGCATTGGCCATGCGTTAAACTCGCTGCACACACTGTGGGTATGAGCGCGATTGAAGCAGGTCAGAAAGAGCACGACGAGACGGAAACCGTGTCTGCGATGGCCTCTTTATCCATGCAGCAGCCCACAAATCTCACGTAAGAATTTAATTATTAGCTAATAATAAAATAAAATATATGCATGTAAGATAGGGTGCTCATTTAAAAACTATTTTTTTTCTAAACGTCTTACCGGCTAAAACAAAGGGCTGACTACTCGATTTTTGAGTTTCACAAAGATTTTAATCTTTTGTAGTTTCTAATAGAATATTGATAATATCATGGAAATCTGCGACAAGTTTAAACTTATAATTGTGCTCTATAAAGCATTTAAAAGAGGTCGTATTTCTTTTTCTTTAAGAAAAAGGCTGATGAGCTCCAAATTTAAAAATGTTAAAAAATGGTAGATTAAAAATTTTAAAGTAACAATGTTATAAATTCTAGAAACTGCATTATTGCGTTCATCTTCAATTTTAAATAAAGGTAACGATATTTTTTCAATTTTCCCCTTAAAATGTATATCAACTTTAAAAACTGCATTATTAGAAGAAAAAAATTTGCAGCCAAACTTGTTTGGTCTTTTCTTTTTTATATTTTGAACTATTTTTATGAGCAAAATTTTAATATTTTGTGATGAAAAAATCCATATTTTTTTAATGTTTAAATTTTAATCGCATCATGTTTTAAAAAAATAAATTACAACAAGGTAAAATGATATCACAGAAACTTCACAGGGATTTTAAGATTTCACAATTATTAAATTTTAGAAGATTTCACAAATGTTTCAAAGATTTCACAAAGATTTCACAAAGATTTCAATGATATCGCAAAAGATTTAATACGTTTAAAGATATAATTATGATCTATAAAACTTTTTTTCAGGGAAAAAACAGGTTACATTTCTTTTTTCTTTAAAAACAAGTCTGATAGGCTCAAAGTTGTTAAATGTTAAGAATAACAGATTTGAAGTAACAATGTTACTTAAAGTTATTTAAAGGAAATAAAGTTTTCTTCGTATTTTATATTTTCTATAAACCAACGAAGTTTAAAAACTACGTTACTTATAAAATAAGTATTATTTTTCATGATTGACATTTTTGGTTCTTAAATTTTGTGCTTCACTGTCATTCACTGTTTCTTTCAACCGACATTTTTCTTTGTTCTTTTTTTTCTGAAACTGTTTTTATTTTTATACACGGCAGTTCACTTTTTTCCGGATGAAAAAAAGCATTTTTTATTACAAAAAGATTTAAAAAATAGAATAGAAACGGGTTTAAGAATTAAAAAATTTTAGCCGCAAAAGAAATAAAACAGAAAAATGCAAAAGAAGCGGAGTTTTTTCTTGTGCATAGTCTAACATACTTTTGGAATGAAAAATAAAATATGGATAGATTTTTTCCCCTTTGAGTAAAAGTTTTAGGATGTAAGGCATTTAAAAAAAACTTTCGAACTTATCAGATTTTTTCTCAAAGAAAAAAGAAATACCTCCCGTTTTTTTTTCTTTTTTAAGTTTCATAAATCATATAACTGTAAGAGTCTCACAGAAGTTAAAAAAAAATCGTACAATGTATAAATTTAAACGATAGCACTTTTAAATTATAATTGAGCACCCTAATATAAAACCAAGAAATCGAATCGAATCCTCTTTGACGAAATTCTTAAAAAGCTTTTGCTCTATTTGCAGAACCACACCAGAACATTCCCGTGAAGTTTCCGAGGAACCAATGGAGCAGGATGAAGCGAAATGAGGCGAAATGCTGTAATTAATAAATATCTGTCAATTTGTCGACTAATACACTGCACATGTTTTCGAAAAGCTTCTTGAAAAGAAAGCTTCTCAGGTCGAGCGAGGACAATTTAAACGTTTGATAACGTTTCATCCAGAAATCATCGCAGGATCATCTTGGCATGGAAGTCATTTTGCGTCAGTCGTTTCTCTGAAACTTGAGCAAGTACTTAAAAAAAAAGACTTACTCCAAGTATAACCAAAACTGCTTGCTTTTACTTAAATGAAACAAGGCCTCGAAAGATCGAGAGCTCACCATTTTTGTAATATTTCCAGTTGGAGAAAAACGTCACTCTAAAAACGTTTTCCCCCGAAAAAAAAAAATATATATATAACTCATGACACATTTCTAATAGAGTCCATCACGACTCGAAGAGTCGAAAAGATTCCTGTTGCCCTGAAACGTACTGTTTGGCTTATTTATATCGCGCAGATAGACATAAGACAAAAGTTTGAAGCTCTATGACGAAGCAAATGTGACACTAAATGTTTCAGGGAAAATCATTGTTTTGGCTGGATCGCGGGTCGATTATCAAGCACATTTTCTAGTACAAGAATGAACAATTTTGTAGAAGCGAGCGTAAAACTTTGTTATTGTATGTTTAGAGAAAAGTAGGTTTTTTATTCGCCAAGTCTGGTCTTAAGTTTAGCCTGGGAACGAACGGTATTCTTAGTTAGATATGGAATTGTGTCTTACGGCAACAACGAAAATGATTAAGAGACCTCAAAATATCGATCAGAACTCTCATTCTTTTCAATTCTTGAAAAACTGTTTTAATATGGAGAAATGTTCTCGAAATTCGGCAAATAACACTAAATGTATATTTGTGTGTTTAAAAAATTGGGACAAACGTCGATTTAAAGAATCTTGCTGGATTAACGTTTACAAGTAACGTTTATAAATAGCTAATGTAAATAATGTTTGTAAATAACCTACATGGATAAAATTATAAATATTTTATGTATTCGATACCAGGTTTTGAGCTCGTGATTTACATCCGCGATGTAATAATTGGCTCGAGGGAAATTTTGAGAGACGAATGAATTCATAAAAGACAATAGGGTTAGATTTTGCAGTGCTCTGCCGTCCGTGCAGAGAGGCTCTTGCGCTTTGTGCTGGCCACGAGCGCACGATTCCCTCCTCTTTTTTTTTGTGAATAACTTTTGAGTTTTTCGAACATTCTGACGATCGTGCTGTTCCGTTTTCAGCGAGGGCTTGAATGAAGTAGTTTTGTATGATTAAATTAGTAAGATGTTTCGTGTGAAGAATAGATGTAAGATGATGTGAAGGTGTGATTGATGGCTGTTGATCGCGAGGAGATGGCAAGCAACGAATCGTTGCTCAAACGTGATTCTTCTTAGATTACTTGGTTTTTCTGCTGCGAACAAAGGCTGGTGCGATTTTTGTGATATTTTGTAAAAAGTCTAATAAGCTACGGTTATTAAATGAGCGTGTGTATAAATGTTTGAGCGCGCGCGCGCGCGCGAGAGAGAGAGAGCGAGAGAGAGAGAAAGAGAATATACTTGAGATACAAGCATTTATTTTTGTGTCATGCATTTTACG
>NC_046662.1:85240267-85243246 GCF_010883055.1 Belonocnema kinseyi | reverse complement strand
AACGTTGTACACGAAAATACGAAACCTGGCGGCCACTAGACGAGGCTCTAGAGAGTTCGTATTTTCGTGTACAACGTTACCGGCTGATGCCGTTGGAATTGACTGTTGAAATATATTTTTTTACATCTATTATTATTAAGCTTTGTACTTAAACGTAGTTTGCTTTCGGCTCTTGCATTTCTCAAAGTTCGAGACCGATATTTTATGTATAAAAAAAGTTCGAACGTTCAAAAGATGTTGAGGTTCTGAAAAAAGATGAAATAATTTTTAGTGAAGTTCCTAACAAAATGCAGTACCTAAACGTACTTTATTGTACTCTAATACATTTCCCAAAGTTTCAGCTCGATATTTTATTTACAAAAAAGTTCTTAGGTTCAAAAAAACATTCAGTGAACGGAAAAGTGAGGTCGGTAATGTAGGTATTTAGCTGTGTCACATGCCCTTAAGTAATAAATCTGCGACTGTTGATAAAGTAGAAATCACATTTCTAAATTGACAAAAATTATTATGTGCATGTGATACTTAGAAAATTGTCGATTTTACCAGTTTTAGGTTCCGACGGCTTTTTTTCTTTAATAATCAATATTTTGTCTTCAAAACTTGGGACATGATAGCGACCATGCTAACGGACGTCCCCATACACTTTCTTTTTGGTTTAATTCTAAAAAGTTTTAATTTAACAAAATCTGATTAATTGCATAGCGCTTAGGAATTAGTATCGATTTTACCAGTTTTAGGTTCAGACGGCTTTTTTTCTGGAAAAATCAATATTTTGTCTTAAAAATTTGGGAAATGATAGCGAACATGCTAACGGACGTCCCCACACACTTTTTTTGTGTTTTTTTATCAAAAAATTTTTGATTTTGCTAACAGCGTGCGTGTATATTTCGAGGTTATGTGTGTTACAATTCACCCGAGCGTTACTTCCAAACTGCACAATATTTTTGGCTGAAAACATTGGACTTACAAATAAACATAGTAACTAATCTCCGGAACTAACCTTGTTTGCAGGCAATCAAGAAATTTTATTTCATAAATAATTTCCAGATTATCGGAAAGGCAGAGATGAAAAACGACGTAACCTCAAAATAATACATATGCATAAAATTTTTATTTAGCACAATAATTTTTTTTATTATCCCTCAAAAAAGAGTCCGGAGACGTCCGTTATGATATTTTATAGCATCTCCGAATTCTGTTTTTAAAAATTTAAATTTTTGTGGAAAAAAAGCCTGGCCCTACCGAACAGAATCTTTGAGTATATATTAAAAATTCTTTAGGTCAAAGAATCTCAAAGAAATTCTCCGCAGGCACTCAAGTAGATATTTTTAAAGGTCCAGGAAGCTCGTTTAAATGGTCTGAAGGCTTTAAAATACCCTTTCCGAAATTGAAATAAGAATACGATCATAAATAACAAGCAGAGAGGCTGTCTCAATATAGTAGCCGACACTCAAGGGTCCTTTGTTAAGCTTTCGGATTAAAATTTAGAAGTAGATTTTTTTAAATTTCAGTTAACAGCCTAAAACATAATAATTCGGAATCTATGGGTTTCGATGACTTCAGATATCTAACTTTTTTTTTAATGCTTAATATTGGAATTAATAGAACGTTTCTCGTAAATGGAATGAGATACACCAAAAAAGACAGCATTTTTGAATTCAACTAGAAAATTGTTTATCAGTATATAAGTTATAATTATAAATAAGTATAATGAGAAAATTCATCAATTAAAAAAAAGTGTTAATAATTTGAAGAGAAATTTAAAAAGGGAGAGCGGATTAGCCACGACCAACTACTGTAAATAACTCTGCCCGCCCGGTACGTGAAAAATACAAAAGGAACATTATATTACCATCGCACCACTCTTAAATGACCACTAAAAGGATCTTGAAAAGGACCCAAATCTCTCAAACTATCTCCGAGATTATTTTGTTTCAAATCGACTTTGTTTATAGACTCAAATGGGCCAAGCTATTTCGCTAAAGAGAACTCAGAGATTTCTTTCGGTAGGGGGGAAACTGTAAGTATCACATGCCCTTAAAATAATGAAAACTTGAATTTTAGTGCGAAAAGAAGTAAATTCCCTGGTTTTCCCTGGTCAGTAATATAGGATAAAAGAAAGGATAAAGGATAAAAGAATAAAAAAAATACGATACTCGCGATTTAACACAATGACTATATTTTTATTTAAAATTAATTTAGGAGATACATTTATATACATAAAAAATGTATGACTATTGCGATAACTGTACGTAATATATAGACATTACTTCGTGCACGTTCAATAACATAATATGGGCTTGTGTCACTTACACCTAATATTCATTGTAGCTTAATTCTTTCTTTCTTTCTCTTGCACTTTACACCTAATTTGTATCATTGTGTTTACGAATGATACCGGAATGTCACGAGTTTCTGTCGCTTCAAACAAGATTCACTTAAAGCTTTTGGTATACGTACGCACCAGCGCGATATCAAACCGAATTACAAATTAGCAAAAAGAAAAAAAAAGGAAAAGAAAAAAAGAACCTCGACCGGAGCAACAATTTCTACAAGTTTTTTCTAGGCCTTCAAAAGTCCAAAGTTCTTTTCCACATCTGCATCCAGCTTTATCGCGACTGGCGTCAGACGCTTTTCCTCTCGGGCGTCGAGGTCGCCACGAATCATGGCTCTTAAATTATAAATAGTTTTTTTCTTTCTTTAAATACAGCCTAACTTTTTAAAAAATAATTCGCTACAGAGCGCTGTGACAGAACAGTTTACACTTAGCTAACGTCTGTCATAGTTTAGTCACATTACACTTTATACCACGTACACACAACATAGGCTGGACTTTGTTCTCGCAAGAGTCGCTTTTTCGCTCAATTTTCAGGGTGATTTCAGTTTCTTTTTTCTTTCTTTCCGAACACTTATTAAACGACAGACACTTTGAGATTCTCTTCGAACGACCTTCTTGTCGTTCACCAGTGTATAGATATA
>NC_046662.1:85222194-85240167 GCF_010883055.1 Belonocnema kinseyi | reverse complement strand
TTCCAAAGTTTCAGCTCGATATCTTATTTACAAAAAAAGTTCTTAGGTTCAAAGAACATTCAGTGAACCGAAAAAGTGAGGTCGGTAATATAGGTATTTAGCTGTGTCACATGCCCTTAATTGTTTCATTTACTTCGATAGATTTTATTAATCAATTAATTTTTTTTAATATTTTTTATTTATTAATTTATTTAAGATAGAAAATTAATCTGGTATAAAATGGAACTATTCCATTAAAGATTCATCATTTCTATTAAAAATTCACATATTTGGTTAAAAATTATTTCTTTTTTTTTAGAAAATTACCTTATTTGGCAAGTTGATCTTTTTGATTGAAAATTCTTCCTTTTGATTAAAAATGCAAGTATTACAGTCAAGTTTTTTGTCGTTCCAAAAGTCAGACATTTAAAAAAAATAGTTTTTCTGTGACGATATTTTTTACAATTGAATTTTTTCTAACCATCGCACAAAACCACAAAAATGAAAATGTTTAAAAACTGAATTCGGAGATGCTATAAAATATCATAACGGACGTCCCCGGACTCTTTTTTGAGGGATAATAACAAAAAATTTTATTGTGCTAAATAAAAATGTTATGCATTATTTTGAGGTTACGTCAGTTTTCATCTCTGCCTTTCCGATAATTTGGATATTATTTATGAAATAAACTTTTTTAATTGCCTGCAAACAAGGTTAGCTCCGAGAGATTAGTTACTATGTTTATTTGCAAGTCCAAAGTTTTCGGCCAAAAGTATTGTTTATAAACAATACTTTTGGCCGAAAACTTTGGACTTGCAAACCTCGAAATATACACAACGTTGTTAGGAAATTAAAATTTTGGTTGACAAAAAAACACAAAAAAAGTGTGCGGGGACGTCCGTTAGCATGTTCGCTATCATTTCCCAGATTTTAAAGACAAAATATTTCTTATCCTAGGAAAAACGCCGGGGGAATCTAACACTGAAAAAAATCGATACTATTTCCGAAGCTCTATGTAAATTAATCATATTTTTGCTAAATTAAAACTTTTTTTCATTAACCCACATAGCATGTTCGCTATCATTTCCCAATTTTTTAAGGCAAAATATTTATTATTCTAGACAAAAGCCAGGGGAACCTAAAACTGGTAAATTCGCCAATTTTCTAAATATCACTTAAGAAACAATTTTTTTCAAATAATTATATTTCAAGATTAAATTGTCATTTTTAAAATTGGAAAATTGGAATTTTTTAATTTAAATGACCGTGACAAATTTTTGCGAACCAGGAAATGACCGGGAATTTTTTTCTTCGATTAAAACGGCCACCCTGTATAGGTCAAAAGATCAACTTTCTATTTATTTATCTGGTTCAACCTTCAATTTTGAACTGATAGGCGTTTTTTAAACTTAATTACATTTTTTAAATTGGATTGAAAAAACTAACTTCAGGTGATTTCATTTTTCATTGTTTTATAAATAAAATAGTTATTAAGCTACTGAGGCTATAAAGTTTCATCAAACTTTCACCCAATGAAAAGTTTCAAATATTAAGGACGGAAAATGGAAAATATATTTTTTTAAATGCTCTGGAGTATAAAATTTAAACATTACATTCTGTATTAATATACATTAACATTAACATGGCGGAAATCAAAATTTATCCAGTAGAAAATTAAATTTATTTTATTTATTTATCCCAGACTTCACATTCTTTTTTCCCTCTTTTCATAATTTTCTCATTTTTTAAATAAATTTGAACTGATTTAATAGAACCCAATAAGAAAATCCAACCATTTTTCGTTAAAAGATCATTCTTTTGGTTGAAAAGTTTATTATTATATTTTTGATTGAGCATTCATATTTTGCTGTTGAAAATTTAATTATTTTTGTTAAAAATGTAATTATTATGTTCAAGATTGCAACATTTTGTTAAAATGTTAAATACTTCCCTTTTCGATGAAAACTAAACTATTTTATTTAAAAAATGGTTATTTTTGTGATTAAAATTCAGCTATTTTGTTAAAAATGTACTTTTTCCTGAAAATTCAACTGCTTTGTAGAAATTTTTCTTTCAGGCTTGAAAAATCAACAATTGGTAGGCATGTTTTTAATATCTTAAACAAAAAATTATTTTTGTTTAAAAATTCATCTCTTTTGGTAAGTATCTTTTGATGGAGATGGATTGATCAACCATTTTTATTGAAAATTAGTCTTTTTTGATGAATTTCACTGTTCTCATTTAAAATAAAAAATAATTTTTGATTAAAATAGCAGCTTTTAATTTTTCATTGAAAATTAATTTTTTTTGTTGTTCAAAATGTAACTATTTGATTATAAGCTGAGCTGCTTTGTTAAAAATCTATTTTTTGTTAGAGGATTCATCATTTTAGTTGGAAATCAAATCCTTTGGTTCAAAATATAAGTATTTTGTTTAAACATGTTTTTTTAAATGAAGTTTTTTAATTTATTAATGTACTCTTTTTACAAGTTAATCCGTTTCATTGAAATGTTTTACTAAAAATTGAACTACTCTACTTAAATATAGATCATATAATTTGCAAATTTATTTCTTTTGTTGAAAATGTAACTTGTTTGTTGAAAATTTGTCTTTTTCGTCAGAAAATTAATCTTCTTGTTAACAAATTCATACACTAAAATAAAGTTAAACTGTTTGGTTGAAAATTAACATTTTTGTTAAAAATTCATATTTCCGAATAGAAAATTCAACTTTTCTGTATAAAATTCGTCTTCCTGACTTGAAAATTCAACAATTTGGTTGAAAGTTTTGTTATTTTTGGAAAGGAAAATCGTTTCTGGTTGAAACTTAAAGTATTTTGTTCAATATTCGTCTTTTTTTAAACTCATGTTTTTTGGTTACAAATGAAACTGTTTGGTTCTCTCTAAATATGAATCACTTAACAATTTTACTAATATTAAATAGCTACTGAATTCTAGCTACGAATCAGCCATTATTAAATAATAAACAGGGAAAACTTACTAATTTATCAGTGAATAAGAATTTTCTCCGAGTTAAATCTAAATTTTTTTTTAATTAATCCGTTTTGATTCAGGATTTAACTATTCTGTTGAAAATTCGACCTTATTTCAATTGAAATGTTTTTGATTTTAAATAAAAATATATATTTTTAAATATCGATTATTATATTTTTCAATGAGATTTCGGCTTCTTCTTGTTTTACTTGATTAAAAACTCGTTTTTAAAATAATTACTTCAGTGAAAATTTTATCTCTTCGGCTGAAAATGTAACTGTTTTCTTATTCATTCAAATATTTTGTTAAAAATTCGTCTTTTTTGGTAGAAAATAAATCTTCTTGCTTGAAAGCTGATATATTTTGTGTCAAAGATGTATCTACATGTTTGGTTGAAAATTCAATATTTTTACTTGAAATTGAATTTAATATATTGTGAAACTTTCGAACTTTTCTGAAACTTTGGTCTGATGAAACTTTTCATTAACTCATATCCCTATTGACCATTCGACTTTTAAACTGCTTTAAAGTTTACCGCAGATCTCTAGACTTCAAAGATTTCAAGACATTTCAAATACTTCATATTTTTCAAAGGTTCCAATGAATTCATAAAGATGCAAAATATTTCAGATACTTCACAGATATTTCACAAAGATTTTCAACGATTTGACAAGAATGTCAAACATTTCACGAAGGATTTATACACGGATTTCAAGATTGATCAACCCTTCGAATAATTTCTAAATAATTTTCTAATAATTTTGCATTGAATAAATTTGAGGATTCCTCAATTTTGTTTGGTTAAAAATAGAAAATTTGCAGTTCAAGCTTTAACGCGACATTATATCATTATTTGTCGATTTAAATCACAAATTTTAGGAAATTTGTTATTTGACACTCCGGCTATAAAACTAATTTTAATCACTTCCGAAGTAAAAAATATACGAAATTGCCCTAAAACACGAACAAATATTACCCTATATTTTTATATTTTCCTTATATTTTTAAAAATATTTTCTTAAAGAATTGTTTAACAAAGAAACGTTAAACAAAGTTTAATTATGAACTCACTTTAAAATCCGGAAGCAGCCTTAACCGCATGCGTATCCGAGTTTTTGTTTGAAAGAATTGTTATGTAATTTCCTGTCAGTAGTAAATTATTCACCAGATGTCACCCTTGTCGTTCTTCCCGTGCGACTAAATTTGTTGGTTATAATAGGTATTTAACAAAAATACCGTGTAAGACTTTGTGCAAAAATCATGGCTTTGGTTTCTGCGAGAGCAATTTTAAGTCCGGGTGAGTTTCACATGTTACTCAACTTTATAATCGTATTATTTATATACTTACAACAGAAAATTGTCATGCGGATTGCAAGACTCGCAGCGACTTTCTGCTCATGTTACGTGCTCTACTTGCTACATATTTCTTAAAATAATTCTATGCCGCATGAAATTGAATAAATGATAGTTCAATAGAAATTTTTTATTTCTGGAAATAATAACTTGACATTTAAAATTTCTCGTTTTCAGCGACACGCCAGACCGTCGGACACACAGTTTTCAGCAGACAGCTCGCAAAATACGTGAGTTAACCCGTATCTGTAATTGTGCATTGCATAAAATAAATTCCAAAAAATAGATTATTTAATGTTATTTATTGTGCTTGCATTAAAAATAATGGATTGCTTCTTCTCATCTCCTTCTTATTTTTCATGATGACATTTTTTTTTTTGGAAGAGTACTTACGGGAATTTGAAAAGAAAAACACCGGAATTGCAAATTTTGAACTTTTTATGATAAAGACCAACAATTTTGGGTTTAAGGTTTAAAAGTTTTACAAGTCTAGGTTAAATTATCCCAAGTAGGCCACCATAAATTAAAAGTCGTTCCATTTTTCGTGTAAAATGAATTTTTTCATAGCCTTTATGTTCAAAAATATTTTCTTAGGTTTTTTCGCAAATTTTTTTTGCAAAAGTTATTAATAATGAAAATTTAATATCGCAACATGATGAAAATTGTTCTCGCAGACCGCTTAACGAATTTTGATGATTCTTAGACTGATTTTTTTTCTTTAAAACCGTACATTTCAGAAATCTTTCTTCCGAATATAAAAACATTGAACTTGTTTGAAAAATAAATTGTTTGTAAACAAATTGAATTTTTTCTTTAAAAAGGTGCATTCTAGAAATCTTTTTTCCGAATATAAAAAGATTTAATTTGTTTAAAATTTATCAATTGTTTTTAAACAAATTGATCTTTAATTAAAACAATATTAATGACTATCATTTTAAATAAACTGAAGCACAACATGCTCTGAGCGCTCATGCGTCGCACTAAAAATGTATATTCCGTGGAATAATAGAAAAAAGGTGGCCGCTGGACCGGGAAACCTGAAAAACCGGCAAATGACAGTGAATTTATTCTTTGACCGAGAATTTTACAACATTTGTAGAATAAAAATGTTTCCCAACAGTTTTAAAGGTTAAAAAAATAATTAAAAATCAGAAGTTTTTAAAATCGAAGATTTTTTAATAAAAAACAGAATAGCTGCCGGACCGGGAAACCTGGAATTTGCAGAAGAAAAATCTGCCCAAGTTCGATTTGAACAGGTTTTAAAATAATTAAAGTGCAGTTTTGAAGATTTAAACAATTAAAAATTAAAAGCATTTGAAGTTGAAAACTTTTGATAAAATCAGTTATATTTTATCAACTGTAAATATAAATAAATAAATAATTTTTTAAATGAATCTGTATTCTAAGTATATAAATCTAAACAATAATTGATTTGACCAAACAATTCTAGATCCGTTCAAAATTTGAGAATTTCCAGATTGTAGCTGTTTTAATCCGAAAGTCTTAATAAGAATTGAAATGAATATATCACTTATTCCAATAATTTTATTTTTAAATAAACATTTGCATGATTTATCAATAATATATTTTTAATTTAGAGTTTTAGGTCTTCCTTTATATTATTTTTTATATTAAATTTAATAATTCAATTTTATAATATATTGTTTTATTAGATTTTCGAAGAACTTTTAAACTTTTAGTGTTACAATTTTAATTGTTATATCTAAAAAGCTTTAATTTATAAGTGAAAGTGTTACATTTTGACGCATAAATAACAATTGAACACTTATTATTTGTAGAAAAAAATTTGAGTAATTTTAAGAGATATTTAGAAGTTTTGAAAAGATTCAAAATTAATTAAAAACTTGAAATGATTTCAAGTAATTTAAACTAAGTATGTTAACATTTTTTTAGAACTTCTAAATATATTTTTAAATTAATCGAAATTTTCCTACAATTTTTGGAAATCCTGCTAATTAAAAAAAATCCTTAAAATCTTCCATAATTTTTCAAAGTGAGAAATCATTTTCAATTTTCCTAAGAATCTTAAGAAACATTTTTATTCTTTTGAAGTCGTTCACAATTCTTAAAAAAAATCTAAATTTTTTATTTGAAATCTGCAAAAATCTACATTTTATTTTAAATTCGGCTGTATTTGAAATTATTTCAAGTTCTAAATTTAATTCGAATATTTTTAGAACTTCTAAATATCTCATAAAATTATTATAATATTTTGACAAATAAAAATTGTTCTATTGTTATTCATGAATTCAAATTTATTTATTTTTAATTTGTAGAATTTTATACAAGTTATAGAAAAAATTCAGTTCATTTTGAAATATATTTAAAAGTTCCGAAAAAAAATTCAAAAATTATTTTGAATTTGGAAACATTTCAAACTACTTCTCGACTTCTCAAGATTTTAAAATAAAATTGTAAAACTTTTAAAGGATGCCTAGACTATTTAAAATAAAAATAATTTAACTTCTAATTTAAGAATTGTTAAGTTAAAGAAATATTTTTCAATCTTTAATGTTTTTAGCTTAAAATTACTTGAAATAATATAATTTCGAAAATTTTTAAAGTTCATTGCTTGATTCTTTAACTTAGACTGTTGAAAATGTTAACGTGGATTTATATTTTTGAAACTTAATGTGAATCTTTGAGCAATATAATTTATAAAAGTTCTAAATTTTGCAGTTTATTTGAATTTGATTTAACATTGGTCAATTGAAAAGTGTTAGCACCTTCCATTTGGTAAGCATACATTCTTGAGCATTTGAATACACAATTTTTAAATTGAAAACTTTTAAACTTCTATTTTAAAAGTTTGGAATTCAAGTGTTTAACTTTGAATGCTTTAATTTTTTGTTTATTGTTTATTACTTTATACGGAAAAATATTTAGAATATAGTTTGATTTTTTAAATTTCATTGGCCGTGAAAAATGTTTGCGAACCGGGGAAAAACCGGGATTTTTTTCTTTGATTAAAATGGCCACCCTGAGAAACTACTTAGTATGTATTTCTTTTCGCATTTCTCTCCAAAAAAATGTAGAGTAATGTGCAAAATTATTATTTTTTAAGATAGCAAAAGTACAATTTTCTATAAACAATTAGTTTTTTAAAGCAAATTCAATGTTTTTATCTTCACAGGTTGTCCAGCGACCTTGAAAACCTTGAAAATCTGGAATTCTCTTTGAAGTTTTTTTTATTAACCGTGAATACCTGAAAATATGGAATTTTTCACCAGAACCTTGAATTAATTTTTTTCTTTTAAAGCTTATGTGATTGAAACGCGAAAACTAATTTAAATCTTTCAGTATTTTATGAAAGAAATATCACGTTTAGAAGAAATCTTGCTACTGCAAAGTTTTTTATTTATAAAGATATAACTTATCTTTTACTCATTACAGAATAAATAGCGAAATTCCTACGCGCATATTTTTTAAACTTTACCAATTATTTTATAGATTGTAACGAATAGACTTCAACATTGTGAATAATTTTTATTTTTTTATATTTTTTTGCCGCTAATAGAGAATGTTCAAGTATACATTTTTTTATACCACTCGGTTTTTAAGTGTACACCAGATTACAAAACATTACTAAAGATTTCAAAATATTTATAAGGGTTTTGAACGTTATGCGAAGATTTAACGATTTCCAACTATTTTTAAATAGGCGTGCACACCTTATTTCAAAGATTTTGAACATTTCTAAAGATTTAAACAATTTAAAACTTTCATAAGATTTTAAAGATTTTAAAAAAGCTACACCAGATGTCTAAGCTTTCAAAACATTTTACACAGGTTCAAAATATTTCAATGATTTTAAATGAAAACAAGGACTGCAGAAGGATTTTACAAATATTTTTTTAAAATTTCATAAAAATTTCACAAGAATACAAGGATTTGAAAAAGGGTACAGTTCACTAGATTTTAAAAACTTTAAAAAATTTAAAGAATTTGAAACATTTTAAAAAGGATTATAGCAAACCAGATTAAAAAGGCTTTAAAGCAGTTTGAAGATTTTAAACGATCACAGAAGGCTTAAAAACATGTTAGAAGATTGGAACAAGATTAACTAAGATTTCAAATAATTCAATGATTTTAACAAATGAAAAAGAATTGAAAAACAAAGAATTAAGAATAAATTTTTAACTATTTTAAAAGATTTGACAAGGATTTAAAAAACATTTAATAAAGATTGCGAGGATGTCAAAGATTTTAAAAAAGCGTGTTCACAAGATTTTACAAAGATTTCGAGCATTTCGAAAGATTTTTAAAAATTCATAAGATTAAAAATGTTCAAACAAACTTTTTTCCAGATTTCTAATATTTCAAAATATTTTACACATATTCAACATGTTTTAACATTTTCAAATGAATACAGATGATTTCACAAAAAATTTCATACAAATTTCAAAAGATTTAAACAAATTTGATAAAAATTTTAAAGATTTCCCCATCTCCCCAAAAAACGAAGAATTTGTTTAGTTATGGTTCTTCTGTCTTTATACATTGTTGGCTAATTAAAAATGAAATATCTCATCTCTTACATCTATAAAACTGGTTATTTAATTATTTGATGTAAAAAAAAGGAGACCTGAAAAAATTTGACTTCTTCGCCTGGAAAACCTGGTGAAGATCTTTAATTTCGTTCCTAAGAATAACTGGACACTAGGCCCCAAAGTTTCCATTTCCTGAGAAAGAAAACCCGTATTTTTTTTCGTAATTCAAATATTAACCCGTGTCACCGGGCACTTCAAAATCTCATTTAATTAACATGGGGGAATTTTGAATTTTCGAAAAATTAAACTCATGTTCTTGGGTTTCACCGAAACATGCCAAGTTTGTTAGGGATTCAAGAGGAGTGTCTACGGATTAAAACAATACTAATAATTTTCATTCCCCCCCCCCCACCCTACCCGCAGCGCCCGAAATCACTCAACAAATTTAAATTACTTAAAAAATTATTTATTCCTGAAAAATGTAAAAAATAATCGTATTTTCAGATTGAAACGCAATATTTTGTCATTGTTTGTAGTAGTCAATTTTTCTAAAAACATAATGTAAATATTTAAACCATTAATTAATGTTTATTTTCAAAATGCCTAAAAATTGAGCCAGAGATGTCCGATTTTTTTCAAATTGGTATCCTATGCTACTTTTTGTTGAATAATTAAATAATTTTTAAACATTTATTCTAATTTTTAACAAATTTGTATTGGTGTAAACAATTTTTATTTGCTAAAGCCGTTATTTTTCCATAACTAAAAAAAATTGAAGACATACAACTGATTACGATTTTTAATGTATTTTTGGAAAAT
The DNA here is from genome assembly GCF_010883055.1 of Belonocnema kinseyi. Lineage (NCBI taxonomy): Eukaryota > Metazoa > Arthropoda > Insecta > Hymenoptera > Cynipidae > Belonocnema > Belonocnema kinseyi. The sequence continues at coordinate 85,230,512 of NC_046662.1, read as the reverse complement.
TAATTATTTAAATAAATTATATTTGTTAAAACAATTAAAAAGTGGGAAATGCATTCTTTCTCTACAATATACTTTCAGAAACATAATTGTCTGTGTTCGATCTTATTTATTAAATATTAAAAGAAATGTATCAAAATTAGGCAATTATTCAACAAAACGTAGCACAGGATTCTAATTTAAAAAGAAAGTTAATATCTCTGGCTAAACAATTACAAACAATTACATTTCAATCAGAAAATATGATTATTTTTTTACATTTTTTGGGAATAAATCTTTGTTTTGTGTCATATTCGGGGCGCTGCGGGGTGGGCTGGAAATGAAAGTTATTAGTATGGTTTTATTTCGTATACACTCCTCTTAAATCCCTAAAAAAAACTTGGCACGTTTCGATGAAACCCTGGAACATGAGTTCAATTTTTCGAAAATTTCCATTGTTAATAACTTTTACGACAAAATTTTTTTTGCGACCAAAACCTGGGGAAATCATTTTTAATTATAAGGACTATTAAAAAATAATTTTACAGCGAAAAATTACGATATTTGATTTATAGAGGCTTACTCGATTATAAAAAAAAAAACTGTTAATCAGAAAATTCCAATCAATGCAGCTTTTAACTAAACAGATCGATACTGCAATGCTATGTAGTTACTTTTTTGACTCTGCAAAATTTTTGTATGTGGACCTGTGTAATATTCTAAGCTTATATTAAATCTGAATTTCAGCAACGGCAAAACCAGGTACACAGTCAATTATTCCTACCAACAATCTTCGCTCAGAGATTTTATGCCGAGAAGGTGGTATACAGTAGAGAAAAACCCCATTGCAATGTAGGAACTATCGGTCACGTAGATCATGGAAAAACAACCTTAACAGCTGCCATAACGAAAGGTTAATCTTAAGTTAATATACTCTATTAATTTATTATTTTATATTTTTAATAGCATTGTTGCAAAAAAAAAATTGAATTGTTTTTTAATTAAACATATATAACTATTTTTACGATTTTATGGTATTTTTAAAACCTTTGAGGCATTTTCAAGAGCTTTTAATTCGACATATTTTAGGGAATTTTAAAATATCTTAAGGAATCATTAATTAATTTCATTAATTTGAAGGGATTTTAAAGCGTTCTGAAATATTTGAGCATAAAGCAATTTTTTTAATTTCGAAATAAATGGAACCATATTACAGGACCTTTAAGGTTTAAAGATATTTTTAAAGATTTTACGGGATTTAATAATATTTTACTACATTTCGAAGAATTTATTCATTAGAAGTGCGGTATTTCGAAGGCTTTTAAAGATTTGAAGAGATGTGGATTTCACGCTGAATTGTTATTAATTTATCTTTAGTTCTTTTATTGCATTTTTTTTAATCACTGGAATTCTCCCAAAACTCAATTCTAGACAATTCAATGGATTTTGTTTAATTTTTAAAGTTTCTATTCAATTGATCCTGAGGGTATATTGAGAAAATGGTCAAAGGATTTGAAATATTTTAGGGCATTTTTTTCATATTCCTTGGCATTTTCAAGAGCTTTAAAAAAATGTAAGGGATTTCAAAATATGTTAAAAGATTTAAAGGATTTTAGGTTATTTTAAAACATTCTAAGTAATTTTTAATTGATTTCAGTAGTTTAATGGGATTTCAAAAGATTTGAGGAATTTTTAAAAAAATCCAAGGAATCATTAATTACTTTCATCAATTTTAATGGATTCCAAAGAATTTGAAATATATTAGAATAGTGCATTTGTTTAGAAATCCGGAAGATATGGAACAATATTATATGCCCTATCCATAAGGTTTTAGCATATTTTATAAGATTTCATATTATTTTATCAGATTTCCGAGGATTTTAAAGATTTTAAGAGATTTTAAAGGCCGCAAGGTATTTTAATGAATTTACCAGCATTTTAAGTAAATATCCTAGAATTTCAGAGGATTTTATCATATTTTAGTGGATTTATTGGAAATTATTCACGAGAAGTGAGGTATTTCATAGGATTTCAAAGGATCTGAAATACTTTCGAGAATCTAAAAAGATTGCAAGAAATTTTTAATTGATTTCAATAATTTGAAGGGATTTTTAAGGGTTTGAAATATTTTAGGGTAAATAATTTCCTAGAATTTCGAAAGCTATGGAACGAATTTATCGGACCTATAACGTCTAAAGAAATTTAAAAAGATTTCACGGGATTTGATAAGGTTTCCGAGGATTTCAATGATTGTTAAGGTGTTTTGATGCTCTCAATGTATTGTAATCAATTTTCCACGATTTCAGGAAATATCGCCAGACTTGATATAATTTCACGATATTTAATAAAATTTGAGTGGAATTTAAAGAATTTATGCGAGAGAAATAAAGTATTCCATGAGGTTTCAAAGACTTTAAGAATTTTGTCATTAGTTTTTGAAATTCACCCTGAATTTTCATGAACTTATCCTGAATTCGATGTATTTTTTGACTGTTTAAAAGTTTCTATTTCTTTGATCCTGAGAATCAATTGATAAAATGATCAAAGGGTTTGAAACATTTTAATGTATTTTTTAAAATTAATTTTCCAATTAATTTTAATTCTTTTCAATTTAACTTGAATTGTTTTGAAATCTTATGAATTTATCCTGAATTAGTTACGATTTGAGCTCGAAAAAAATACCCTATGAGCGTGATAAAAAAGTACCCTTTGGTTCCTATATTTCATCTCTTAGAGACTGCTAGGCTTCTTATTATTTAATACTTTTAATAGGATTTTTGCTAAACAAATTTGCATTTTTTAAAGGTTAAATTTAAAATGTAATAGAAATAGATAACCATTTTTACTATAAAAAAATAATTTTCGTCATGTCTATTTTTTATTTCATTCTAAAATTTATATTTGCTGACTTCGGAGGTTATGATTAGGAATAGTTAACTATGAGATACATTTCCATGTGACGAAAACTAAGTCAAGCAATAGTTTGTATGTCTAAAGAACAGGCGGCACATTTACTTCTGATACATGCGAAATTTCATTCTAACATATTGTCCATTTTACTGGGTTTCTAGCAACCTTGAAAGAATTGAAAACTAGGGTAAAAAATTGCTTCATTGGAAAGTTTGAACCACATTCCACTCACCCCCTTAAAACTATTCCCCCCATCCCTAATACGATTTAACTTAAAACGCGTTATTTAAAAAACAGGATTGCTACAGATTACCAATTTCAACCATGAAGATTAATTTTTAACCTTAGAAACTAATTTTATACAAAATAGGTAAATTTTTAATCTAAAAATGAGTTTTCAACCAAAAATATTAATTTTGACCTAAAAGATTAATATTCTACCACAAAAGACAAATTTTCAACAAAATGCATGAATTTCCAACCAAAGCAGATAAGCTGTCAACCAAACACGGAGCAGTTGGATTTTCAATTAAAAAATCATCTTATTTAGCAAAATAGTTATATTTTTAACCCTTAAAATGAATTTTCAACTATAAGGATGTATCTTCAATAGAAAAAATTTATTCTGAACCAAATGAGGGAATTTTCAACCAAAAGGATGAATTTTCTACAAATAAAATACGAATTTTCAATATAATACATAAGTCTACAACTAAAATAGATATATTTTTAATCACAAATGCAATAGATGTATTTTGATATAAGAAAAATGAATTATTTAAGTCAAAAACGCGAACTTTCAACAAAATAGTTATAATTTAACCAAATTAATTAATTTTCAACAAAATACAAGAATTTTTTAAATCTGCAAACCATCAATTTTCAATCTCACTGATAAATTTTCAACTAAAATGATAAATTAGTAACCGGAATAGTTACATTTTAAATAAAAATATGAATGTTCAACAAAAATTATAAATATTTAACTGGAATATTTTAATTTTCCACCAAAAAGGTGAATTTTTAACCAAAAAGTCTAATTTCATCAAAAGAAGATGGATTTCCAACAAAATGCATTAATTTGCAACAGAAAAAGATCAATCGTAAACCAAAAAGATTAATTTTTCACCAAGAAGATTTCAACCATAAATGTTTATTTACAATCAAACATGGAATAATTCAATTGTTGTTCAAAAAATGAATTCCCAACAAAAAAATTACATTTAAAAAGAATATTTCAATTTTGAACCAAAAAGAGTTTTTCGCCTAAAATTATAAATCACCAACCAGAATAGTGATTTTTTTAGTAATGTTAATGTAGTTCTACTTCTAACAAAGATATTTGAAGTTTCAACGAAAAATCTAATAGTGGATATTTGAAACAAAAAAGATTTGAAATTGAAACCAAAAACAGTTGAATTCAACCAAAGAAGACGGCTTTTAAAGAAAATAGTTGAATCCACTCATTATTTTAATTAAAAATTCATCTTTTTGGTCGAAAATTAATTTTTTTTGTTAACTAAAAACTTAACTATTCAATTTTTGGTTGAAAAATAATCTTTTTAGTTGAAAATTCGTCTTTTTTCTAGAAATTAATCTTCTTGGTTGAAAATGCATCTTTTTTATTTAAAATTCAATTAATCAAATTAAAGACTTCATTTTGGTTGAAAATTAATTTTTTAACTGAAAATTTGCACTGTTCCGTTTTTTGTTATAGATTTATATTTTGTAGTAAAAATTCAACTGTTTTGTTTAAAATTTCCCTTTTTTATTTAAAAATTCGTGTATTTTGTTAAAAATCGTCTTTAAGTAGAGAACGAATCTTCTTCTTTGAAAATTCATCTTTTTGGTTGAAAATTCAAGTATTCCAGTTAAATTATCATAATTTTAGTTGAAAATTCATCTTTTTATTTTTAAAAACTGCTTGTTTAAAATTTAAACTTAAGATTTTACTGTTAAGGATTCATCATTTTATTTGAAAATGCATCACTGGTTGCAAACTTTTTTATGAAAAATTAATTTTTTAATTAAAATTTTAACTTGAAAAGTTAGGAATTTGAATCGGTTTTAATTAAATTTAATATAGTATCCACTTCACACATTAACTGAATACTCACTGAATTTTAAGTTAAGAAGATATAATAAAAATTTGTTTTAAATTGTTATTCAAATTCATGGGATATAGACAAAAATTAAAGAAACAATAATGTTTTTAGTATGACGAGTCGATTAAAAAAAAATGCGAAATATATAAATGACTTTGTACTATGAAAATTATACCTGGAAAATCCTGGAATTGTCAGGGAATTCTTTGCTAGGATTTGAGTAGACACCCTCATATGTAAATCTTAAGGTTTCGAAATATTACCCAAATAGTGTCACTGCTTGCGTCAAGAAATCTCTCAACTTTTTCGACTTTTTTTAAAATTTAAGATTCGAAAGTTTGCCAATAAGGCCATTAAACTCAACCGTAGGGTTAATTTTCTAATTGGTAGAAGTTACTAAACGACTCAAGGTCCTTATAGTATTTAAAATATTACTTTTTCAAATTTCTCCGGAAAAAAGTATTAAAGTACATTTTCTTTCACCAATGTAATTACTAGGTAATTTATTATTAAAAAATGCAATTTTGTTTGTTATAAGTCATGCAACAACCCTATCGTATGTTGTTGAAAATCATGTAACAACCTTATTGTGTGCATTCAGATTGGTGAATCTAATTATTCAATTTTCAGTTCTCTCGGAGAAATCGTTGGCAACAGCAAAAGGCTACAATGAAATAGATAATGCACCTGAAGAAAAGGCGCGAGGAATTACAATTAATGTTGCTCATGTCGAGTATCAAACTGAAAATCGGCATTATGGACACACGGATTGTCCCGGTCATGCCGATTTTATTAAAAACATGATTACAGGAACTGCTCAGATGGATGGTTCCATTTTAGTAATTGCTGCAACTGATGGATGTATGCCTCAAACAAGGGAGCATTTGATCCTCGCGAAACAGATCGGCATCGAATACATCGTCATTTTTATCAATAAGGTAATTTCTATATATAAAAAAATATATGCTGTACTCAAATAGACTATAAATTAAAATAATACAGGGTGTCTACTTTACCTGGAAAATCTGTAAAACCTGGAATTGTCAGGGAATTTTTTAGAAAACTTGCTTAATATTTTTTTTTAATTCCAATATGAAATTGGACAACACTTATCCTTTATTTGCAAAAGTAGGTTTATATTACTGTATCAAATTATTTTGTTGGATTTTTTTTATGTTCGAAATTAATTTTTTAACTGAATATTTTACCATTATATTTTTTGGTTAAAAATTGATAATTTCTATTTGAAAATTCGTTTTTTTTTATAGAAAGTTGATCTTATTGGTTGAAGACTTATCTTTTTCGTTGAAAATTTAACAATTGGTTTGAAATTCTTTCTCCCTCTTGACTGAAAAATCTTTCTTTGTTGAAAATTTAACTGTTTTTACTTCAAATTTAAAATCTTTTTTTTGTTGAAATATTAACTAACAAATTTTGCGTTCAGAATTAATCTTTTTTGGAATAAAAATTTAATTTCTCGATTGAAAGCTAAACTCTTTTGTAAAACATTAATTTTGTTGGCTGACGATTCATAATTTTAACCCAAAATTCATCCCATTGGTTACAAAAATATCTATTTTGTGAAAAATTCGTTATATATTTGGCTAAAAGTTAATTTTTGTTATTGATACTTTAACTATTCTAGTTGAAAATTTAACTATTTTCTTGAAACTTTTTTTGTGTCATTTTTTTTCACGGATAATATAATTCTTTCATTTGAATGTTCCATCATTTTTGTTAAAAATTCATTAAAGATTTAACGATTCAATTTTTAGTTGAAAAATTATCTTTTTACATTCTCATCATTTATGATTGAGAAAGTATTAGAATTGTCGGAAATTTGACATCACACTTTTTCAACGGATCTCCACGTTTCGAGACCCCCTGAATCCGAAAATCAGGTTTTCACGATGGCGTCTGTCTGTCTGTCCGGCCGTCCGTCCGTCCTTAAACACGATAACTCTCGAAAAAATGAACGAATCAAATTCATCTTTGGCACACTTTTTTTAGGTCCTAAAAAAAGAAAGAACGAGTTCGTGAACCAGCCATTTTTGATAAAAATTCAAAAAGTGAGCGCATTTTGAAAATTTTTGAGACCACTTTTTTCTGAATTTGAAAATTCTATGTTCGGATATTTATAGTATTAAAAAAATAAACAATTTATCCTTATGACTTTCTTCGATAAAAAGAAAATTCTCAGAGTTATAGCGTTTTCAAAAAAATTTTAATCAACTGAAAATCCAAATTTGAACCCGAAAAACGCAAGATATGAAAAAAAGTCAAGAAAAGAAAAACATTTATTTTTGAAAGCCCTACAAGATTATCATAACCAATTTTTGGATTTTCTTCAAAAATATAAAATTCAAATTTTGAGTGCACAAAAAATAATGGAAAATAAAAAATTCCATTTTGTGAAAAACTATGTAGGATACGAAAAAAGATGAATGAACAAAAATGGTTATCCAAAAAAAGATCTAGAATTTCGTTAAGAATCACTTCTTGATAGGACGCGTACTTTTTGTTTTATTCGTGAAAAATAACGTTGAAAAAAAAATAATATAAAAAAAATGTTTGGAAAACGACGAAATTTACGAGCAAAAAATCCAACAAAATCTGTTTACATTGTCGGAAATCGAGCGCGCAGCGCGAGTATCATGATGAGAATATGTACCTCAAAGCCTACAGAGCTTTGACAAACTTAATTTTTGACCATACTTAATTAAGCAGATAATTCAGAATATGCAGACGAATATAAATACTGCCATCTAAAAGAGATCTTTTTGATAAAGTTTTTTTCAAGCATTCCAAATGCAAAGAATAAATATCCGAGCGCGAAGCGCGAGACCCAACCGTCGCGCGCCCTAGGCGCGCTCAAACTTGCGAGCCGCGCGCATAGCGCGCGAATAGAATGTGCCCGCTAAGCGGGCAGATTTTTCTAGTTAAAAATTCGTGTTTTTTGGTAGAAATAATCTTCTTGATTGAAATTTATATTTTACTCTTTTTGGTCTGAAATTCAATTATTCTAATGAAGGATTCATAATTTTTTGTTGATAATTTATCTTTTTTAGTTGAAAATCATGTATTTTGTTAAAAAATCCTTTTTAGTAGAAATTAATCTTCTTGTTTGAAAATGAATCTTTTTGGTTGAAAAATCAAGTATTCCGGTTAATTGAAACCTCGGCTGAAATAACGTTGTATCAACACTTATTTTAATTCCATGGTCTTCTATATATATATATATATATAATTAAAAATTTGTCATAAGGACAACCGCAGGATTTCGCCGGGAGCGGGTGCTAATCTGAAAAATTGCACCCGCTTCCAGCG
>NC_046662.1:85211917-85222094 GCF_010883055.1 Belonocnema kinseyi | reverse complement strand
ATATATATATATATATGAGTTTTTCTTTTAACTGATTTGCTATTCCGCGGAAGCGCTGCGATCGAAAATTTACTAACTTAATTCGGAATGAAATGTCAAAATTGTCGACGCTATTTACTTCCATTTATTTCGCGTCTATCTCAATTGACCTCGTAAGTGTACACATTTCAATCTAATTTAGAATTTTTTAAAGGATAAGAATAGAAAATTGCGTTCGTTTAAGAGTGTCGCCAAAAAATTTCAAAGTTGAATTCGGCAAATTTCAATTAATAAAAATTAAAATAATTAGGTTAGATAATTTACAAACTTGGTCATACACATATTGTAAAAAATAAAAATATAATTGATCGTCTTTTTATTAGAAAAAAGGAAAGAAAAACAATTATCCGTGTAATTGTAATTTAGTTTTATTTATATTTTATTATAAAAATAATGTATTTATTTTATTATTTTTGATTATATTTGCTATTACCGGTTCTGGACGTTTTATTCCAGCTTCTCTAGCCCCTTTATTTTTTCTTGCGTGTCATTATAATAAATTTACTTTTCTTTTTTTACCTTTGTTCAAAACTGTAATGTGAGAATTATAGAAAGGTACATTTTTTGAAGTATATAACCTTCACTATTTTGACATTTCCCAATTCAATTTTCGAATTTTCGATCGCCGCGCTTCCGCGGAATAGAGACAGCTAAAAAAAAACTTATATACATAGAAATCCATGGATACATAATATGTGTTGATAAAACGTTGTTTCAGCCTAGGCTTCAATTATTCATTACTTTAGTTAGAAATTCAAGTATTTCGTAGAAAATTCATGTATTTTGGTGGAAAATTGTTTTTTTTTTGTAGAAAATTAATCTTGTTTTAAAATTAAACTTTTTGATTGAAAACACAACTATTTTGTTCAAAATTCATCTTTTTGGTTAAAAATTCATCTATTTTAGATGACGATTCATCATTTTAGTTGAACATTTATCACTGGTTGGTTTTTTTCAGAATGGAAAATTAAGTTTTCAACTGGCAATTTAATTATTATATTTTTGGTAGATAATTGATATTTATTAGTTAAAAATTCTACTGTATGTTTAAAAATTAGTCTCTTCTATTTGAAAAATTGTCTCTTTTAGTTGAAAATTCAAATATCTTGTTAAAGTTTCAAATATTGCTGTTAAATATTCATAATATTAGTTTAAAATTCTAATTATTCGTTGAAAGTGAAACTCTTTTTTTAATTCATTAACTCTAGTTAAAGATTTATAATTTTAGTTTAAAATATATTACTGCAGTTGGATTTTTTAATGGAAAATTAATTTTTCTAACTGAATTAATCTTCTTGGTTGAAGTTCGTCTTTTAGTCTGTTTGGTCTAAAATTGAATTATTCTTAATGAAGGATTCATAATTTTTTTGTTAACAATTTATCTTTTTTAGTTGAAAATCATGTATTTTGTTAAGAAATCTTTTTTGGTGGAAATTAATTTTCTAGTTTTAAAATGAATCATTTTGGTTGAAAAATAAAGTATTCCGTTATTCATTATTTTAGTAAAAAATTCAACTATTTCGTTGAAAATCCATATATTTTGTTTTAAAGTGGTGTACTTTTGGTAGAAAATGAATATTTTTTATTTAATTCATCTTGTTTTCAAACTGAACTCGTTGGTTGAAAATCCAACTATTTTGTTCAAAATTCATCATTTTAATTCAAAATTCTATTTTTTTGGTTGAAAGTGAATCTCTTTTTTTTAAATTCATCTACTCTATTTAAATATATATAATTTTAGTTTAAAATTTACCACTGGGTTTGAATTTGTGTGGAAAATTAATTATTTTAAACGAAAATTTTATCAACTCCATTTTTTGTTGAAAACTGATCTTTTCTAGTTGAAACTTCAACTATTTAGTTGAAATTTGATCTTTTTAGTTGGAAATTTAACTATTTAATTAAGAATTCGTATTCATTAGCTTCATTAGTTTTTTTTCACGAACACGTTATAATGAAGAGGGGCGTATTAGTTAGTTAATTTCACTGAACGCGTTACACTCGTAATATCAACAAGTCTACGACTGCAGGAGGTCGAGGCGCGCTGACCTTGTAATGTTTATAACTCATGTAAACATGCGAATTTTAAAATATCCTTCATTGATATATGTAAAAGCCATGCCCTCGTCGTTTAACGTAATTTACGGAAAAAGGGCATATGGGCCTATGTCCCCTTCTTCCATCCAAAGCCTCAATTACATCTTGCACACCAAATACAGTTTTTGTTACACTTTCCTAATCGACGAATCTTGAACCAAATGATCGAATTTTGAAATGGAGGAGATTATACTTCAACCAGGAAAAGTTGCTTTTTTAAACATAATTTTTAATTTGAAAATATGAATATTTTACAAGGCAGTTTAATTTTGAAGCAAGGAAGACGAATTTTCAAGTAAAATATGATTTTTCTAACAAACGAGGATTTTTACACCAAAAGGATGAATTTTCTATCCAAAAATACAAGTGTTCAATAAATCAGTTGAAACTTTGATAAAAAAGATTACTTTTTGAGAAAATAGTTGAATTTTCAACCATACAGTAGAATTTCTAACCAAGAGATGAATTTTTAGCCAAAAGGTGTTTTTTTTAGCAAATAGTTGAATTTGATACTTTTTTTGTTTTGTTTTTGATCAAAAGAACTAACTTTAACTCAAAAAGATCAATTTTGAACCAAATAATAGATATTTGGAACCAAGAGATTAATTTTAAATAAAAAAGATGACTTTTAAGAAAATAGTGGAATTTTCAATAAAATAATAGACCTTTTTATCCTAGACGTCGGCAGTGCGCACGTGCCGGAATTTTACGTCATTTCCGTATTTTTCGAACAGTTTTGTGTCGAAATGTATGCAAAATATTGTTAATAAAAAGAAAAACAAATAATAAATGTGTAAATAACAGATATTTTAAAGGTAAAACATTTTTAAGCCTATTTAGAAAAAAAACCGGCGAAAAAAGTGCAGAGTGTGGCGACCAAAGCCATTATTTACATCTGTTGGCACGTGTCATCTTCTAAAAAATGCTAAAAAATTCGGCGAAAATCACGGAAGATGATATTCCAGGTGCAAAATTAGTGCACGAATCAGTAGAAGAGCACAGTATTAAACAGCTGAAACGATAGCTTAAATGTAGAAAACGACCATTAAAAGGAAAAAAACGTGATTGAGTGGAAAGGATATTTGAGGTTTTTTATGGCAGGTATAAATATTTTCTTTTATTCAAGATTTGCAGTTCAGAACTTTTTTTTGAGTAAATATTTAATATTCATACAAATATAAAATATCACAATATTACATTTTCCACTTCTCTTTTTCAAATTTAGACAATAAAAAGTCATTTGTTAGTGATTTACTGATATAAGGAATGTACTAATAAATTTTCCTTCTTTCATATAAACTGGTTATAAATACGTAAATGTAATAGTTCTGCGTGCTCAATTGAAAGTATTGAATAGATTTTATTTTTATCAAAACACTTAGGAGGTTCGAAACCCCGATAACAATGCTCCATTTAATATGTAAGTAAATTTCATCATGTCAAATCATCTTCCGTGATTTTTGCCGGATTTTTAAACATTTTGTTGAAGATGACAGATGTCAACAGATGTAAATAATGAACTTACTCGCCACACTTTTTGCACCTTTTATCGCAGTTTTTTTTTTCTGAATATACTTAAAATTGTTTTGCTTTTAAACTCTCATTTATTTACACATTTATTTTTCGTTATTATTTTTATTCACAATATTTTCCATACATTTCGACACAAAACTGTTCTAAAAATAAGGAAATGACGTAAAATTCTAGCACGTGCGTACTGTCGACGTCTAGGATAAAAAGGTCTATTAAACTTTCAACGAATTTGTGGAGTTTTTAACTAAACGCCAAAAATATAATATTAGACTTCAATAAAAATTATTAACTCAACATACAAGGTGAATTTGTAACAACTAAAAAAAAAAAAGATTTTTCCATCAAAAGATAAATTTTCAACCAAAAAATATTAATTTTCTACAAAAGTATAAATTTTTGACCAAAAACGATGACTTTTTCAAAAAAATCGTTGAATTTTCACAAAAAGGTATATTTTTTAAGTAAAAGATATTATTTTTTAAACAAAAATACAATAATAGACTTTTCAAATAAAAGGAATTAATGTTCAATAAAAAAAGATAAATTTTCAACCAAAAAATATTAATTTTCTGCAAAAGTATAAATTTTCGACCAAAAACGACGAATGTTTCAAAACAATTGTTGATTTTTCACAAAAAGTATGTTTTTTAATTCAAAGTGATTATTTTTAAACAAAAATACAATAATAGACTTTTTAAATAAAAAGAATTAATTTTCAACCAAAAAAGATGAATTTTTAACCGAAGAATATAAATATTCAAACAAAAACGATCGCTTTTTAATAAAAGACTTCAATTTTTAACAAAATAATTTAATCTTTAACTACAAACTAGAATTTGTAACCAAAAAGTAGAATTTTGAACCAAAGAAATGATTTATTAAAAATTCCACTACTTGGTTGAAAGTTGAACGAATTTTTTCAAATTTCATTTTTTTTCGTGAAAGATTCATAATTTTAGTTGTAAGTTCGTTTTTTGGTTAAAAAAGAAAATTAACAATTCTTTTAATTGAAAAAATGTTTTTTTTTAAACTGTAAATTCAAATATTTTGTTAAAAAGTAATCTGATTAATTTTAAATAAGCTTTTTTGTTGTTATTTTATGTTCTCGTTTTCAAAATTAAATTGTTTTATAGAGAATTAGGCTTTTGGGCTTGAAAATTCAACAAATCGTTTTTTGTTTTTAATTACAATTTTGTTGTGGAAATATAAACTATAACAATTTTTGATAAACATTAATATTTTTTGTTGCAAATTCAACAATTTGGTTGACATTATTTTTCATTCTTGACTGAAAAATTTTTCTTGGTAGAAAATTCATTTTTTGGTAGAATCTTCATCTCTTTTTGAGTTTTTGGTTAAAAATGCAACTTCTTAGTTGAAGATTTATCTATTGTGGTTGAGGATTAGACTATTTGATTGAAAGTTAAAAAATTTGGTATAAAATTCAACTGTTTGGTACAAAATTCAACTTTTTGTAGAAAATTCGTTTTTATTGCTGTTTTTTAAATTGAAAATTAATTTTTCTTGATAGAAATTCATCTACTTAATTTTTTGGTTAAAAATTGAACTTTTATGGTTTAAAAATGCAGAATATTTATCTTTTTTCCTTGAAAATTTAACCATTTGGTAACGGATTTAACTAAGAGGTAAACAATTGACTGTACTTGTAAAAAAAAATACTTTTTTTTTCAAAATTGAAAATTAGTTCTCAGTGGAAGTGTAATTACTCCATTTTTCAAGGTGGCCGTTTTAATCGAAGAAAAAATTTCTGGCTATCTCCCGGCTTACAACAAATTACAACGTGTTTGTTTGCCTTATTTAACATTTTTTTATCACCTATTTGCCACCTATTTTAGAAAAAAATGTCACCTATTTACATTTTTTGACGACAATAGGTACTGTGATTACTGAAATTTGTCTAAATCATTATTTAAATTCATAAACTTTAGCTACAAATTCAAGAAATGATTAAATATGTTTTTAATCTTATTTAATTTCTTAATTAATCGATGGTGCTGATAGATTTAAGAATATCTTGTGGTATAATTTCTCGAATCTTTCTAAATTAAACATATTTAATTAAATCCCGAGAAACTGAATAAAAGAACATTATTGATAATAAAATCGCGAAACTGTATACATATTCCGAGTTAATTTTATAAAAATTTGCAAAATATTTGAATGGCTCTTTACTATGAAAAATTATACGTGGAAAAACTTGATATATCTGAAAAAAAAAACCAGGAGTGGTCAGGGAATTTTTTTCTATGATTTGAGTAGACACCCTATAATAATAATTAGTTGTAGAATACACTCTATCCTTCGAATTTTGATCAGAATTTGAAAAAATGTATAAATTATCTTTAGGTGGACGCCGCAGACGCGGAAATGGTGGAACTTGTCGAGATGGAAATTCGGGAACTAGTGACCGAGCTGGGCTTTGATGGCGATAAGTGTCCAGTAATCAAGGGCAGTGCTCTTTGCGCCCTGGAAGGCAAGAATCCCGAAATAGGAAGCGAGTCCATACTGAAACTTTTGGAAGCCGTAGACACTTTTATTCCGAATCCCGTCCGAGAACTCGACAAGCCTTTCGCGATGCCTGTGGAAAATACGTACTCAATTCCCGGAAGAGGAACGGTCGTCACAGGCAGACTCGAACGAGGAATCGTGAAGAAGGGCATGGATTGTGAGTTTGTCGGTTATAGCAAAACAATCAAAAGTACAATAACGGGGATAGAAATGTTCCACAAAATCCTGGAGGAGGCCCAAGCTGGGGATCAGCTCGGTGCTCTGGTCCGTGGAGTGAAGAGAGACGAAATTAGAAGGGGTATGGTTATGTGCAAACCGGGAACAATGAAAGCTGTCGATCATGTCGAAGCTCAGATTTATTTGCTCAGTGCCCGAGAAGGCGGCAGGAAGAAACCAATCTCTAGTTTTATGCAACTTCAAATGTTCAGCAAAACCTGGGACTGTCCGGCTCAAGTAGTCCTACCTGAAGGAAAAGCAATGGCTATGCCAGGAGAAGATTCCTCGTAAGTTAACATTTTTAGACTGAAAAAATATTTTAAATTTAATAAAATCCTTTAATTAAGAATATAATATTATGAAGTTATTTTTAAGTTGAAAATAGTTTATGAACTTTCAGTCACACATTCACATTTCTTTAATGACTAAGCATTTCAAATTGAAACCGTTTAAGTTTTAACGTTAAATTCTGAAAAGTCTTAAATTTTGAACTGGTTTAAAATCGTTTTGTCAAATCGGTTTTATTCACTTTTTATTACTTAAAGTACAGATAAATTAAAAAAAATATATTTATTTATTAAATACAAATGTTTTTATCCAAAATTTTCAACATTAAAGGCTTTTATTTTTAATTTGTTCAAGTCTTTAAGAAATTATTTAAAAATTCATTAAATTAAAAATGTAAGCTTAGAAATTAATCTTAGTAAGTAAGCTTAGAAATCTTCAGTTTTGTTCCTTTTTCTCCGGATGGATTTTTTCTTTAGAATTTCTTGGTGTCACCTCCCTATTTTGTTTGAATGACCAAAAAAATTATCACCAAATATCAGCGAAATCGGTTACTATTAACATGTGGCTCAAAGCACTCAGAGTTTCGCATGCAATTAACATGGAGAAAAGTACCGTACAATTCCAAATTCAGGTAATTTTTATATATTTCATCGAAATCCTTTGGCCCTGTACCGTTATGGTCTTTAGACTTATGTTGAAGAAATATTTCTATACGAAACATGTTTTCTTCAAAATTTACAAAATGCCGGATTCCTAAATTTAAATGAAAATTACAATTTATACAATTAATAACAATATCTCGTCAAATTCTTACAAGAGGCAGATTTATTTATCAGAAAGCACGCGATGACTATTAAAATTCTTTTTTTTCTCGGTGACAACTTTTCAAGTGTCAATTAAAATGCTACAATATTGTAAAAAAACGTTAAGTAGTGTGTGAAAGTCAACATTTTGAAAAATCCAAAATAGCGCCTTATGAAGTACTAAAAAAACTCGTATTTACTATGCTTTTCATTCAAAGATTTTTAAATTTTGAAGAAAAATCAATTTTATCGTTACAATTGACTAAAATAAAAATAGAGCCTCATTACTATTTCTAAATGTTACATAATTTTTACAAATTTAAACAAAATATTAAATACATTTTTGGAAAAGATTTAGCGAATCTCAAAACCACTTGCTTGAAAAGTTCGTATAGCTGTAGTATACTGAGAATTTTTTTTCTTCAAATTTGAAAATTTTCACCTTATAGTCAGAAAAGTTGATTTTTTTTTGTTATTTTATTACTCAACCTTTCCAACTGAAAAAATTTTCAGTTTTGAGAATCACTAAATCCTTTCCGAAAATGTATTTCATATTTTGTTTAAATTTGTAAAAATTATGTAACTTTTTGAAAATAGCAATGAGGCGCCATTTTTACTTTCGTGAAAATTTCGAGATTTACTACCAACTATACATTATTTCATAAGCAGTATTAATAAGTATTTCATCAGGTAGGTAAGTATGTCATAAGGCGCCGTTTTGAATTTTTAAAAATTTGACTTTCATGCATTACGAAATAAGTTTGATTACAATAACGTAGCTTTTTAGTCTTTTAGCCTTTTTCATCGATAAACAAAGAAAAAACAGTATGAGAAACAAAATTTGGGCGGCCATTCTTAATTTTTTCAAAATTTTGTATTTTAATTGTCATCGCGTGCTTTCTGATAAATAAATCTGCCTCTTCTAAGAATTTGACGAGATTTTCTTATTAATTGTGTATATTTTTTGAACAGAGTCAGTGATTATGATTTAGAGAGTCAAAGGCTTGCGATGAAATATACAACAATTAACTGCATTTGAAATTGTACAGTACTTTTCGCCATGTTAATTGCATGAGAAACTTTAAGTTTCCTGGGCCACATTTTATCATTTTATCATAATAATAAATTATTGAAACAAATATGTCACTGTTATAAACAAATTTTATTGAAAAAAATACATTTATAGAACTTTTATTGGATTAAATATTTTCTCTTTATTCTAAGTCATCAATTAAAATTCTTATTAATTAATAATATAAAAAATTGCATTGTATTTGTGTCTTTTTACAGGAAAATATTATTTGCTATTAGCAAGGGAAATTGTTGATTTAGAATCAATATTTCAAAGTAGATAATATAGAAAAGTCACTGTGAGCAAGTCTTTGTGAAAAAATAATATTTTCCTGTAAAAACACAAATACACGGCAATTCTTTATATTATTTATTAAGAGAAATTTTAATTGCTGCCTTAAAATAAAATTTCTCAGCCAGATAACATCATAGTCGTTCACAGCAGCTAGTCTTCGTGAAAAAAATTTCTTCTCTTAAACACACAAATATAATGCAATTGTTTATATAATTTGTTAATAGCAGTTATTAATACTAGAAACATATTTCCTAACAACATTTTGAATGTGAAATAACATTGTGATATATTTATAGATGATTTTTCATGAAGAGACAATATTTAATCCTATAAAATTTCTAAAAATGTACATTTGCTTGTAACAGTTAAATTTTTGCTTTAATAATTTATTCTTATGATATTCATGTCTGTGCATCCATTTATATTAATTTCTGTTGTACATTACTGGTTTAAACGAAGATAAAAATAATCCACTGAAAAATCCGATTTTTTTTCGAATTTTTGAATAGCATAACATTTAACACAAAATCAAATTGAAATTGAAATTCGGCCTCGAGGAATTAAAGCGGAATTTTATCTACGGTATTTTTTTAAACTTTAAAATGGACTCAAAATTACGACCTCTAGTTGTTGTTGTTGTTGTTGTTGTTTATTTCTTCCAAATATACACTTTTTGTGTTTGTACATAGATCAAAGTTCTTATTTTACATTTTCTTAAATCTATACATTTCCTCTGCGCTATATTCCAACATATTTACATTATTTTCTAGCATACGTTCGCTTCTTCGCTGTCCGGATCTTCCCTCGCGACTCTTAACTTTTTTTTTCACTAGTCTCCTTGGCTAATCGTTCGAAAGCTCTCGCATATTTGCACACCCCGGGACTCGGTCTTTCCTTCAGATTCTGGCATAAGCGGTCAGTAAAATCTGTATACTCGTACCCCCTACCAATCATCAACCACTCATCCACCTCCTCGACTGTTTCACGATCAATGAGTTGTCTAGCTTTTTTGCATTTCCAAATGTGGTATATATCTCCCTCCTCTTCCCCACATAAGCGGCAAAGACAATCGTCTTTATAACCCTTATTTCCTGCCTTACCCACATTACCACATCTTAGCCTAGCCCACTGTTCCTTATCTGTTCCTTTGATATCTTTCGCTTCCCAGTATTCTTCCCTCTCTATCCCATCTGTTATACTTTTTTATACTTTACAATAATTTGAAATATCAATTTTTTGCCAATCGGTCTGACAATCTTGTTCCATTTTCCTCAGGACTCCTCTTCCTAAGTTCCTTGACACATCT
>NC_046662.1:85207583-85211817 GCF_010883055.1 Belonocnema kinseyi | reverse complement strand
AAAGAGGGAGCTCTTCTTAATATTTTGACACCAAAATCATGTCGATACACCTTACCGACTGCGAGTAAAGCCACCCACGCTTTAATTTGACAGACTGTAAATTTTGAACTGGTTTAAAATCGTTTTGTCAAATCGGTTTTCTTGACTTTTTATTACTTAAAGCACAGATAAATTTTAAAAAGTTTCTCTATTTATTAAATGAAAATGTTTTTATCCAAAATTTTCAACATCAAAGGCTTTTATTTTTTATTTGTTCAAGTCTTTAAGAAATCATTAAAAAATTCTTTATATTAAAAATGTAAGCTTAGAAATAAAATTGTTTAATGGAAAATTTTTTAGTAATAAAATGGTGAATTACGCATTGTAAGCTAAATAATAGTCAAGCGGCCACCCTGATTAATTTTCAACAAAAAAAAAACAATTTTCAACAAATTAGTTAACTTTTCAATCAAAGAGAGGACTTTTCAACAACAAATAATTAATTGATAACCCAGCAGTGGCATTAAACAACCGAACAGTTGAACTTATAAGCAAATAAGACGAATTTTTAACAAACTAGTTTAAATTTTAACCGAATAGTTCAATTTTCAAGGTAAAAAGACTATTTTTTAAGACAGTTGAATTGTCAACAAAAAAGTTAAATTTCAAACAAGGCAAGATGAATTTTCAACCAAGAATTATAACTTTTCTAACATAAAAGATGAAGTTTCAATCCAAAACGGAAAATTTTCAACAAAACAGTAGACTTGAAGACCAAAGAAGATACTTCAACTAAATGTTCAAAAAAATTATTAAACTTTCAATAAATTAGTTGAATTTTTAATTAGTAGCTTGAATTTTAACCTCCATAAATATTCAACTAATAGTTGAATTTTCATTTAAAAAAGATAAGTTTTCAGCCAAACAAAGAATAGGCAAATTTTATGTTTGAAAAATGACTTTTTAACAAAAAAAAAGGAAAATTTTCAACCACTTGAAGTCAATGGAAAATGATGACAGAGAGAGGGCAGCACCAAATGGGAATGGACAAGCAGATGACATCGAACAGCTGTCAGGGGAAAATAATAAGCAGTCGACGTCGACGGCGAAAAAATGCCGAGGAAGACCAAAGAAAGAGGTTAAGGAAAAGGAGAAAGGAATTACGAGCTCCAGGAAAATCACGGACTTCGTACAAGCCAACTCGAGCGTGATAGAGTGGGGAGGGTTGACGAATGAAGTCTTCAAAAGAAGGGAAAAAATAACTAGATCATCTAGCAGAAGTGAATGGGGAAGCGGCAAGGGATGTGATAGAGGTTTGAGCGAGGATTTAACGGATGCGGAGGCCGAAAATCAAGAGTTACCTCAGCTACAATCAAATAATCTTATGGTTGACAGAAATGAAGAGAAAGGGAGTCATCCTATAAGCAAACCCCATGATGAAATGGCCCAAAATATGATTACTCAATTAGAAGAAAAGGATACTAGAGGCAATGCTAGCAATTTCGGACCTATTGAAGGGGTGGTGGAATGCGAATGGGAAAAAAGAAATAGACAAGATAGCTCAGGAATATCACTATTTACAGCTTTCATTCGAATCCTTAGAAAACAGGACAATTAAAAAAGAAGCAGAGTGGGAAGCAGCCGTCTCAACTTTAGAAAAGGCCAGGGAAAAAGAAAAGGCTTGGGTAGCAGAAAAGAAACACATGGAAGAAGAAATTAGAAATCTAAAAGATGACCTGGCAAACTCTAAAAAAGGTTAAATAAATGGTGAAGTATGTACTCAATTAACAGCGAAGGGAGAAACTTCAAATATTTGTGGAGGCCTAGAAAGGACCAGGGAAGACGACAGGGACAACAGAGACAAGAAAGCTCAGTATCAAGGAAAGAATAAGGATTCTCGACCCGGAAAGCTGACGAAAAAGGAGCTGGGCCGAGAAATAAAAGAAAGAAGGGACAGAAAAAATCATGTCATAATCAGAGGATTCAGACCAACCGGGAGGAACTTAGAGGGAGAAATAAAATCGGTCCTTAAAAGGACAATTTCAATAGCAGCAGAGGTCAAAGGAATCAGGTTCAACAATGAAGAGTTTTTGGTGGACTTGCATTTTTGGAGAGACAAAATGTCCATAATGAGAAGAAAATCCAAATTCAGAGGGACCAGCATCTGGATTGCAGACAACTTGACCGACAGAGAGCTTCAAATACAGATGTGGATCACGAATGTAGCTGAGGAAGAAGCAGGACATGGGAAAGCAGTGAGGACGGGCTGATTGAGATTGGTTCTTCTGGAACGAGGAAGAAGGGGGACCCAGCAAGAATTTTTTTCGCATCCACGGCGCCTAAGAACATCAGAGGTATGTCATGGAATATTTTGGGAGCAAATAAGGTAGGGCAGGCATGGGATTTTATAAAGGGTTTTGAATTAATTGTACTACAAGAAACTTGGCTAATGAAAGAGTCGGAAGAACAATTTGTTAAAAAGCGAGATAAAGATTTTATTTGGATAACAAAGCCGGCAGAAAAAGTTCATAATAAGGGGAGAGCAAAGGGAGGGCATCTAATAGGAATTAAGAAAAATTGGGTGGGAGACAATTGGGAGTGTAAAGAATGGGACTACGGAATTGTAATTAGTAACAATAAGTTGAGATTTGAATCAAAAATACTAAAAATTGTAACTGTTTGTAACAATGAAGGCATTTCTAAGATCCGTGGAAGTGTATGTAAATTAATAGAAAAGGCAAGCAGAGAAAATGAGTGCTTGGTAATGATAGGTGATTGGAACGCTAGAGTAGGTAGGGTCACAGAGGAGAGCCCAGAGATGCAGTACGAGAATGGCAATGAAAATCTGCGAAACTCGGAGGACGAGTTGGTGAACGCCGAGGGTAAAAAACTTTTGAATATTTGTGAAGAACACGGGCTTAAAATCCTTAATGGTTGTACTCAGGGCGATAGAAAGGGCAGATTCACGCATATTTGCGACGCGGGGGATAGGTCTTAGATTTAATTATTTTAAAAGAAGACGAGGGGGTAAACCCAATTTTGGAAATAAAAGTTGAAGCGAGAATCGAGTCGGATCACCTACCGGTCACCTTCCGACTCTCTCACACGGGGTCAGAATTATACGAAAAAAGGGAACCGAGAAGAGGACGGAATATAAATAAGGCGGAAAAACTATTCTGGGACAAGGGGAAATCAGAAAAATTCGGGGGAAAAATAGAAGAACTATGGGAAACGAGAGTAGAGGAAGAAGCAAGTGAAGACAGATAGGAGATAATAATTGATAGTATAAAAAAAGCAGCAAAAGAAGTAGGAATGGTAAGGATGGTGGGGCCCCACAGCAATAATTTTAAGAAAAGGATTGACTGGTTCGATGAAGATTGCAAAGAACAGAGGAAAAAAGTGTCGGAAACCTTAACAATGTTTCTAAAATTAAAGGGAGAATCGGAGCGGGAGAAATTGGTGTATGATAAAAGAGGTTAAAAAGTTTATACAAGGAAAAAAGGAGACACAGAAATGAAGAAAATTGGAAAGAGGTAGAAAATAGTAGACAATTAGGCGATTTTTTGAGCGCAATTAGAAAATTTAGACCAAAGACCAGAGGGACCGTCAAGCGATTTTTTGAGCGCAATTAGAAAATTTAGACCAAAGACCAGAGGGACCGTCAAAGGGGAAGACATTAGCTTAGAAAAATGGAAAACTCATTTTGAAAAGCTACTAGGAAGCAAGGGTGAGAAAAGTCAGAATAATCAAGAATCAGCGAGAGATAGGGACAAAGAGGGTAAGGGGAGTAAGACTGAAAACGAGGGAGCTCCAGCGGGCAGTAGAGGACATCTAGATGAAACCGAAAAGGGACTCAATGGGAAAATAGAGTTTAAAGAATTCTGTGAATGCATAAAAAAATGAAAAGAGGAAAAGCGCCTGGGGAGGATGGGGTACCAATAGAATTTATTGCAGGGATGCCAAAAGTGTGGGCGACAGAAATGCATGAAGTAATAAACAACTTATGGGAAAATGGAGTTATGATTAAAGGATGGGAGACAGCCAGAATAGTACCAATATTTAAGAATGGAGACGAGGACGACGCGGAAAACTACAGAGTAGTTTCGCTGCTAGATTTATGTTACAAAATATTAGCGGCTATAATGGATGCAATACTAGGGGAATGGGTAGAGGAAAAGAGATTGCTCAGGGAAAGTCAGGCAGGTTTTAGGAAAAAAAGAAGTACCAGAGACCACATCTTTGTCTTAAATTCTTT
>NC_046662.1:85199628-85207483 GCF_010883055.1 Belonocnema kinseyi | reverse complement strand
AAAGAGGGAGCTCTTCTTAATATTTTGACACCAAAATCATGTCGATACACCTTACCGACTGCGAGTGAAGCCACCCACGCTTTAACTTGACAGACTGTAAGAATTTTTAGATTTTAACGTTAAAACTTAAACGGTTTCAATTTGAAATGCTTAGTCATTAAACAAATGTGAATGTGTGACTGAAAGTTTATAAACTATTTTCAACTTAAAAATAACTTCATAATATTATATTCATAATTAAAGGATTTTATTAAATTTAAAATATTGTTTCAGTCTAAAAGATTTAATTTTTAACCTATTCAATTTGAAATTTTTAATTAAAAGAAGATTAGTTATTGAATATTTAGCAATATTTGAATCTTTATTTAAGACAAGTGAATTGAAACCAATAATTTAAAATTAAAGAATCTTTAACTGAATTGTTTGACATCGGAATCGTTTGACTTGGAATCGTTAAAATTTCGAAGAGCCTTTCAATTTTGAACGTTACAATTTCAATTGTTGTATTAGAAAAATGCTTAATTTGTAAGTGAAATTTTTAAATTTTGAAGCCTAATTTACAAATGAACATCTGTAGAAGAAATTTGAGTAATTTTAAGAGATTTTTTTAGGAGTTTTAAAAAGATTTAAAATTATCATGCAAATTTTAGAAAGTTTTCTTAAAATTTTCTAGAATCTTTTTTGAAAATTTTGTTTAAATCTTTGAAAAACTTTTATATAAAGCTATCATTTCAAGTTTTACATTAAGTTTGAAACTTTCAAAACTTCTACATATCTCTTAAAATTACTCCAATTTCGCCTACAAATAATAAATGTTCAACTGTAATTTATACATCCAAATTGTAAAGAAATTTTCTAAAATTTGCAGGATTTTCTGAAAATTGTAGAAAAAATTCAATTGATTTTGACAGATATTTAGAAGTTCTGAAAAAATTTCCAAAATAATTTTAAATTAAAAACAAATTTAAAACAACCTCTAGATTTCTCAAGATTTTGAAATACAATTTGAAGCTTTCCATGGATGTTTAAACTATTTAAAAATAAAATAATTGAATTTTTGATTTAAGAAGTGTTCAGTTAAATTTTTTTCAGTTTTTCAATATTTGATGTTTCTAGCTTAAAATTCCTTAAAATTATATAATTTTGAAAATTGTTAAGTTTATTAATTAATTTTTTAATTTAGAGCATTGAAAATGATAACGTGGATTTTTTTTATATTAAAAAATGTTAATACCTTCAATCTTATACGCGTAAATTATTGAGCATTTGAATACGAAATTTTGTAATGAAAAACTTTTAAATTTCAATTTTAAAAGTTCAAAATTAACATTTCCACTTTGAGTGCTTTCATTTGCAGCTCAGTTTTTATTATCTCAATTGGAAAATTTGGTAGCTTTAGTATTCCATTTTTTTCATTTCGTTGACCGTGTAAAATGTTTGCGAACCGGGAAATGACCGGGAATTTATTTCGTCGATTAAAACGGCCTCCCTGAATAATTTTTTAACTTAAAATTTAACGTCCATTTTCAAAAATTTGGATGGAAATTCCAGTATTTCTTTTAAAATGTGATATACTTCAACTTGAAACCTTTGGGATTAAAGAAATTTATTTCCTATTTTTCGTGGAAAATCACTCAAAATTATATTTTTTGAGAACATTTTGAGCGGTGAAGTCTGTTATTTTAATCATTATTATATTTTATTATCTTTTAATTATTCTTTATTCATTATCGAAATTGATCAGTTAACCACATGACCAAGGGCTACGTTACTTTTTGTGGGGGGGGGGGGGGGCAAAAAACTGTGTGCATCAAAAATAGCCAAAAATTAGTAACGTCGTTGGTTATGGAGGGGCGCTATGCTAATAAAGAAGAACTTATATATTTTAAAATTAATATCTATGATTTATTATTTTGCAGGTTGATTCTTAAATTCTACAGGCCAATGGTTGCCGAAAGGGGTCAGCGTTTCACGTTAAGGGATGGTAGTATAACATTAGGAACTGGTGTTATCACCAAGATCTTCAAAAATCTTACTGAACAGGAACGAGGATTGGTAGTAGAAGGAAAGAAAGCCCAGCTGGCAATGGAGAAGAAAGCGAAAGAAAGGCAGAAAAATTGAACTTAGATATTATTCATAAGACACATTTTACCCTGTAAATTATCAAACATGCATACTAAGAATAAAAAATAAATCGCCGATTCAGGATGCAATCGACTCAGCGAGATTAAAATGATTATTTCTAAAATGTTTCAATGAAAACATTCCCGTGAAATTTTTTACTAAAATGTGCAAGAAACTAGAGAGTTTTTCGATGGCATCGGGAGTCAGACTTTCGCGTAGGTTAAACCTTTTGGGAGTATGACTTCTTACTTTAATTAAAGTTAATTCGAAAGGAATTAGAGTGAGTGTATTTAAGTTCGCTTTTGGTAAAACCGGTGCACTTCGTTGAAATTGTTAATTATTTAATCGACCCCAATAGACTTACCTGTCTATAATTTTGTTATCAGTTATCTCTTACACTCTAATAAAATAATTCTTAAAGAAATAAATTTAAGGTCGTTTTTTTAGTGCAGGTTGTCTACTCAAATCTTGAAAAAAATCCCCTGAAAATTCTGGTTATCAAATGATATTTTTTTTGTCAATTTAACAATATTTAAAATTTTAACAATAATAAGTTGAAAACTATTCATTTTAAGGACAAATTCTCGCCATTAAAGTTCGTATTTTGTATAAGCTTAATGAAAACATTGTTAATAATGCATTGTTTTTGTTATATCACTCATGTTTTTCGCAATTGTCATAAAAAATTGATTTTTTTCAAAGATCGATTATTATTTAAGGTTTGCAATTATTTATAATCGTATTGAGAATTGCGAAAAACTCGAGTAAAATAACAAAAACAATTAATCAAATGTTTTCATTAAGATTACATGAAATACGAACTTTTAATGACGACAATTTTTCCTCATAATGAGTAGTTTTCGAATTATTATTGATTAAAAAAGGTTGAATTTTATACACTGCAAAAGTTTAAAAAATCATATAATTCAAACGAAAAAACATTATTTATATTGATAAAAAATATGTGTTGTTTATTTTACTCCAAGGAATGCGAGGAAATTTTTTCGCTTTAATTCAGAAATTTTTGACAAATTATATATATATTCCAAGATATTCTTAAATATATTAGCGCCATCGATTCATTAAATAAGTAAAAATATTGGATTTGCAACAACGTAAATGAATTTTTAAATAAATAGTTTAATTTCAGCCAAAAAGATTAATTTTATACTAAAAGAGATCAACTTACAATTAAATGGTTGTGTTTTAAACGATCAGTTTTCAGTTACAATTAATTATTTACAACAACAAAATTTCAACCATGAAGATGAATTATCAACTAGAGTTCAACTTTTACCAAAGTAGTTTTATTTTGAGATTAAAAGGTTAATTTTGATCTAAAAGAATGAATACTTAATTGAATAATTGAATTTCTAACTAAACCGATTAATTTTCTACCAAAAAAGACGACCTCTCAACTAAATACATGAATTTTCAACTAAAAAAGACGAATTTTCAAACAAATAGTTGAATTTTGAAAAGATCAGTTTTCAACCAGACATGAAATATATAAATTCTCAAGCAAACTGATGAATTTTTAACTAAAATTTTGTATCTGCAATTGCAATAGTTGAATTTTAAATCAAGAAAAAAATTTCAACAAAAAAAACATGAATTTTCAACTCACAAAGATAAATTTTCAGCTAATAGTTATATTTTCAGTTTAAAAAAATTGCAACAAAAGTGGTTGAAAATAAAATTAAAAAAAAATAGTTGCATTGTCAAACAAAAGACAAATTTTGAGCTGAAATGATAATCTTCAAGTAGAATAGTTCAATTTTAAAACGAAAAGATGTATTTTCAACTAGAATAATTGAATTTTCAACTAAGAAAGGTAATTTTTCAACTAAAATAGTTACTTTTTAAACAGCAAAAAAACAACAAAAAAGTTACATTTTCTAAGAAAGTGATGAATTTTCAACTAAAATGATGGAATATTCTTCGAAATTAGTTATATTGTGAGTTTAAAACAATAAAATAAAAAGAAATCCAACAAAATAGTTTCAGATAAAATAATTAAATTTTCAGTAAGAAAGATTAATTTTCGGCTAGAGATTTTTTTCCACTAAAAACGATCAATTATCCACCAAAGATTAGTTACATCTTTTGATAAAAAATATATCATTTTCAAAAAAGTAGTTACATTTAAAAAAAAAAGTGGTCCACTTTTAACTAAAAGAATGAATCTTTATCTACAATAGTTTAACTTTGAACCAAAAAGGTGAATTTTCTACTAAAATTATGAATCTTTAAACAGAATAATTGAATTTTACACAAAAAGATTAATTTCTACCAAAAATACGATTTTTCAACCTAAAAAGATAATTTTTGAACTCATAATTCAATAGTTAAAAGGAATTAATGCTTAGTCAAAGAGAATAACTCATAACTAAAACTATGGCATCTGTTAAAAGACTGTAAAAAATAATAATTTAAAAAAATGAACAAAATATTTCAAGTTTCATCTGAAATAGTTAAATTTTGAGTAAAAAAGATTCATTTACAGCTGACGGAAAAACCAATTTTCAACATTTTTTTCAAACTTTTCAACAAAACAGTTAATTTTCTACCAAATACCAAATTTTTTTTCTAAAAAAAAATCGGATTTTCTACAAAACAGTTACAGTTTCAAACAGATTTATTAAATAATAACAAAAAATTAAATAGATCGCTTTTCAAGACATGTAGAATTTTCTACCAGGAAGAGCAATGTTTTATACCAACAATAGAATAATACAATTTTCAATTAAAAAATTATACTCAAAACGGAAAAAAAATGTTTAACAAAATAGTTAAATTTTCAACCAAAAAGATGAATCTTTAAAAAAAAAGAATTTTTGACAAAGTAGTTGAATTTTCAACAAAACAATTAATTTTGTACATAATTATTAAATTTTCAAGCCAAAAAACGAATTTTCTACAAAAAAGGTAAATTTTCATTATAACCAATAATTAAAAAGATGACTTTTTAACACAAGTTGAATTTTCTATCAAAAAGAACGATTTTTTCTACCAACAATAGAATAATCAAATTTTCAGTTAAAAAAAAATTATACTAAAAAAATAGAATGTTTAATAAAATAGTTAAACTTTCAACCAAAAAGATGAATATCTTTTAAAAAAATGAATTTTTGACAAAGCAGTTGAATTTTCAAGCCAAAAAACGAATTTTCTATAAAAAAGAATGATTTTTTCTACCAAGAATAGAATAATAAAATTTTCAATTGAAAAAAATTATCCTAAAAAAGGAATGTTCAATAAAATAGTTAAATTTTGAAGCAAAAAGATGAATATCTTTTTTAAAAAATGAATTTTTGACAAAGCAGTTGAATTTTCTACCAAATTATTGAATTTTCAAGCCAAAAAACGAATTTTCTACAAAACAGTTAAATTTTCAAACAGATTTATTAATTAATAACAAAAAATGAAAAAGATGATTTTCTAAAACGAGTTGAATTTTCTATCAAAAAGAACGATTTTTTTCTACCAACAATAGAATAATAAAATTTTCAGTTAAAAAAAATTATACTAAAAAAAAGAATGTTTAATAAAATAGTTAAATTTTCAACCAAAAAAATGAATTTTTGCAAAGTAGTTGAATTTTCAACAAAATAGTTAATTTGCTACCAAATTATTGAATTTTTTACAAAACAGTTAAATTTTCAAACAGATTTATTAATTAAGAAAAAAAATTAAAAAGATGACTTTTTAACACGAGTTGAATTTTCTATCAAAAAGAACGATTTCTTTCTACCAACAATAGAATAATCAAATTTTCAGTTAAAAAAAAAATTATATTAAAAAAAAGAATTTTTAATAAAATAGTTAAATTTTCAACCAGAAAGATGAATATCTTTACAAAAAAAAATGAATTTTTGCAAAGTAGTTGAATTTTCAACAAAACAGGAAATTTTAAAGTCAAATAACGAATTTTCTACAAAACAGTTATATTTTCAAACAGATTCATTAATTAATATCTAAAAATTCAAAAAGACGAGTTGAATTATCTTACCAAAAAGAACGAATTTCAGTTAAATAAATTAATATAAGCAGGCGATTGAAAAAAAATGCCCTGACAATTCTAGGTTTTCCTGACAAAAAGCGAATGTTTAATTCGTGTTTTATTTATTTTATTGAATTCAGATATCAGAAATACAATCCGCTCAAGGTAGTCGCAATCAAACTTTCATCCACAAAACAAACAGGATAAGTTTACAAATCTCGCCACATTGACTATAATTATTTGATCAGAAAAATGTATTATTATTATTCTACAGACTTTACACATTTCGCTCTCTTTGAATAAAGATCAAATGCAACATTTTCGCTACAGATATTTCCCAAAGGACACAAACGGCTGCAAGTAGAAAAAACTCGACAATTTCCGTGAAACAAATCATACATTCGCTTCTGCTATATAAAAATAGTAAACAGTCCTCGGTAACTTGAAACAGGTATAACAGACTGGAATAAGCGCCTTCTTCCAGTGAAAAATCGCGGAACATGGAAAATAATTCCCTCTCTTCAAGCGGAGCCAATAAAACAACGTTCGGAAAAGTTTATGGAAATGGCGTCAATGCTGCCGGCTATCAATTGCTCTACTGCCATGTTAATAATTTAAGTTTCGCCGAAGGCGAGTCACTCAGACAGACTGATGTCTGATGGCTCCTCACCGTCCTTCAATTTACAAAAGAAAGCAATTTTTACAATTACTTAACGATTGCTCACGTTTATAGATAACTTTTCGTTTCGATCCGAAGATTCCCCCTTACAAAATTAATCTTGCCATTTAATTATGCTATGTTGAGAGCAACGAGTTTCCCTCTTGTGAGTGATAGAAACTCGAATACTGAGGTCGATAGATAGGAACCAGTTTCTCGCAGATATATTACGTCGATTTCTCCGGATTTAGAAGAACGTCGAAAATTGTGAAATTAAAGCAAGCTCCGTTCGAAACAAGACTTTATTATCCAGAATCACATAAATATTTACGGCCTTCGGCATTGAGTGACCGACCAATTGAAAGAAAAAGGAAAGACGAGAAACATTAAGTTTGTAAAAGACCGATTCTTGGACCAAACGAGGCAAGCACAGTTCGTACTCGAGGAGGCCTCGCACGCACCTGCCGAGGATATTGGGGGATAAAAATAACCTAGAGATCTTCGTCGTCCTCTGGTAGAGCCGTTTCTTGGGCTTCCTTGAGGTCTTTCTCGATCTGTTGCTGCCATTGTGGGTCCATCGTGACTTCTGGTGGAAGAAGTGCTGGCATCGCGACGAATTCCAGGTTGGGGTCTCCAATCAATTTGCGCGCCAACCACAGGAAGGGCTTCTCGAAGTTATAATTACTTTTCGCACTGATGTCGTAATACTGAAAAATACCAAAGAAATTAAACCTCCGGATCAAGAACAAACTGCAAACTGTTATTTATCTCACCAGAGTGGTTACTATTTTTTTAAATTTTTTACTCCCGACTTTCTCCCGGTAAATATTCGTCATTTTTCCCGGTTTAAATAAAAATATACTCTCTTCGAAGAACCCACGCTTTTTTCACATCCAAGATCCATTACGGAAGTCGCTACTTATAAAAAAAAAAACGTTTTGCAAGGAATCTATTAACTTTGAATCATATGAACAATTAAAAAATCTAT
This sequence comes from Belonocnema kinseyi, assembly GCF_010883055.1. NCBI lineage: Eukaryota > Metazoa > Arthropoda > Insecta > Hymenoptera > Cynipidae > Belonocnema > Belonocnema kinseyi. The sequence continues at coordinate 85,199,710 of NC_046662.1, read as the reverse complement.
CATTAAACCAATTTTTAAATATTATGTTTGCATTTATTTTTTAAAGAATAATGAATAATTAGTCATTTCGAATTGAAAACGT
>NC_046662.1:85198345-85199528 GCF_010883055.1 Belonocnema kinseyi | reverse complement strand
AAAGAAAAAGGAGTTAACTGCATAATTTCTAATTCGAAGCTCTAAATTGTAAACAACTTTAATTCGAATTAAAGAATCACAAGACTAAATAATTTCAGATTAAAATGTCGAAAATAGCACAATATCAAAATATTAAAAATTGAACATGTTAATATTCAATTTTAGAAATTGTATTATTTAAAATTCAAAGTAATTGAAACTGTATCATTTTTAATAAAAGGAGTTCAAAAGTAGATAATTAAAAATTAGAAACTTTTTAATTCTAAAAAAACTTTCAAAATAAATAGTAATTTTAAATAGGAAACATTGAAAATGAAAAATTTCTATCTCGGAAAGATAAAACTTTAATTAATTCGAAATTCATTTCAAACTAAAAACAATGTAATGAATTAAATATTAATTGTTTTTAAATTGCTAATCATACTTTCCAAAATTCAAACAATTCTCAATTTTACAAAATTTAAACCTATGAAAGGGAAAAATAAAACATTTAGAGTCCAACATGAGAATTTAGAATGGTGAAATTGTAAACATTTAAAATTGCCGAAATTGTTCAATTACTGATGTTTCAATTTCAGATCATTTTTTTTATTTTAAACTCGATTTAAAATTTTTTAACTTCAAAACTTGCTTAGGAATTATTATTCATTCTTGAAATTTTCCAATTAATTATTTTTCAGTTTGAAATGTTTTATTGGATTCCAACTTTTGAAATTGTACAATTTTAAGCTTTTCAATTCGAAATTGTTTCATATTTACATATAAAATTATTAAATTTAAAATTCGAAACCTCCAAAAATTAATGCAATATAAAACTTTAGTTTCAAGGTCTCAAATATTAAACTGTTTTAGAATTGCGCATTAAAAACTATAATTTTAAATTAAAATTGTAGATATTTTAAATAAGAATCAATATATTATTTAAAAGTATCACATCCTGCAGTATCAAATTACATTCAAAACGACCGGAGAGATTTTTTAAAATGAAAAATGTGATTTCTGTAAAAAAAAGCACTGTAATTTACACCGTTCGAAAATGCAAAATTATAAATATTGCGAGAAATATTGACAACCTATCAAGTAAAGTTACGAGGGTAGTTCAATAAGTCCTTAGAATGACCAACAGATGGCGCGCGAATCGCTCCAAATCATCTGTTTTCAGTCAGCACCACTCCCGACTAGA
>NC_046662.1:85196278-85198245 GCF_010883055.1 Belonocnema kinseyi | reverse complement strand
AGCGATTGACCAAGTGTATAGAGCTCCAAGGAGATTATGTTGAAAAATAAAAAAAAAATGTTTTTATACTTCATTCTAAGGACTTATTGAACTACCCTCGTATTCTACAACATTTAACAATTATATGCTTTCCAATTGGAAACCTCCAAAACTTGAAAAACGCGCAAATCATGAAATAGGAAAAATCTGCCTATGTAATATTTCTCTCCCAGTTCTCCCAGGTGGGTGACCACCCTGATTAGACTTCACAGCCTCTAAATTCTCTCAAAACAGGGGAAATAGAATGATTTTTCACGAAAATAGGGGAATACATTTTTTTTATTAAAAAAACTTGGGAGATATTCAAAATAGAAAATATTGGTATTTTTGTAACTCATAACTTTGGTGATTGCAATGTTACCAAGGTGTATCTTTCTTAAATTATTCGTAATAAGATTCAATTTTGATCAAATATTCTTGAAAAAAAAATTGCAGACACTTATTGTATTTTTCAAAAACAAATTATTAAACTGAATTTCTGAATAAAAAAAACTTTTGGTTCATTTTTTTATAGATAGCTTACAATGCCCTCTAAAAGCCCTGTAAATTTGAGAATGGGATATGAAGGATACATTTTTCACAAAAAAATGTATGTCTAATTTTGAAGTAAAAATTGATTTACAACAACAAATTTTGAAATAAAATACGAATTTTCTACAAAACAATTAAATTCTTAACCCGAAAATATTGATATCAAATAAAAAATTCAATTAAAAAAAAGTGCTTAATAAAATAATTACTTTCAGTCAACTTTCAACAAAGGGGCCATCCATATAACACGTGGACAATTTTTCACCAATTTTTAACCCCCCCCCCCCCCGTGGACAGCGGTGGAATTTTGACAAACACCCCCCCCCGTACTTTGTCCACGTGGTCATATATTATGAAAATATAGACATTATTAGTTTTCCAAATGTCCGGGAGCTCGCGACAATTCCATGGACGTCATTTTAGAACTCACTAAAATTTCAGATTCTTTTGTTTTCATAGTCAACAGTTCAAAATTCGTTGACTGGCTAACAGCTGTTCGTGCATTTTGAAACAATTTATCATTAAACTGGACGAAAATTCGAGTGAAAAACGTCATTTTAGTACTCTTCAAACCCACGGGTAATGATTGTTTGGATGATAAAAACTAACAATAAGTTTGACTGGCAGCTCCTAAGTGGTGCCCAAGTTTAATGGCAGGCTGTCAAACATGCCAAAAATTCGAGTGAAGAAACATCATTTTAGTACTGTTGAAACCCATTGTTGCGCGCTATGAATTTACGTAAAAAGTGAAATATACGCAGTTTCTTTTTTTATATACATATTAGTTTTAGAGAAGTGCCCTATACATGGAGAAAAATGGATGCTCAAATGTAGATGTTCAAAGGGTAAAAAATTGTAGCACCTAATACGCAGATATTAATGCCAAACATTTAACGTCTTTTTGAGATGTTAGACGTAAAAATATTTTTATATTAAACTGAAACACATTCAGATGTTTGAGCGCATGCGCATTGCAATTTCACGACTATATTTGAAAGCTATATATATTCAATATTAAAATTATGGAATATTACAATTATGGAACATTTCCAGAGAATAAAAATTAGATGCCCTTAAATAAAATTGGATAACGACTTTTTTCTGTCTAAAGAAGAGAACAACGATCTTATGTTTCAGGTTTATTGACTTAACACATTTGACAAAAGGTTTATAAATTTGAAATAAAATTTTTATTTAAGGGCATGTGACACAGCTAAATACCTATATTACCGACCACAGTTTTTCAGTTCACTGAATGTTCTTTTGAACCTAAGAACTTTTTTTGTAAATAAGATATCGAGCTGAAACTTTGGGAAATGTATTAGAGTACAATAAAGTACGTTTAGGTACTGCATTTTGGTAGGAACTTCACTAAAAATTATTTCATCTTTTTTCTG
>NC_046662.1:85186394-85196178 GCF_010883055.1 Belonocnema kinseyi | reverse complement strand
AAGTTTATTTATGAAAATAATTATTATCGACGGACGCATTCAGTCTTTACAGCAGAAGTTTGACCTCTCACTTTCTCTGTCGGCAATCATGGAATCTGTTTTGCCCACAGACCCGTAGAAGTTCGAAATTGTCTACTCGCTGCGCTAGTGCTGCTCTGAAACAGGTGATTATGTATGTCAGACATGTGCAATTTAATGAATTCAATTCGCATCAAAAGTGCAAACATTAGTTGCTGGATTATTCGTGTACAATGTTCGTGAGCGATTTTTGTTGTTTTGCCCCACTTTGATCAATATAAACATCATAACTAGCCCATTGACAACATTGCAAATTGCTTGAAGGGTTTGACGACAGCACGGTCGGCATTTCTCCAAAATAGTAACTTTTATCAGTATTCTAATTATTTAGGACCAGAGACATATTCTTGCATGCCTTCTATTTATCGTGCCAAATTTTTAACACGATATCTCATTCCGTGTGGACGTAAGTTGGGAAAGAAAACTTCCACTGGTATTTTCTTCAAAGAATTTTTTTTCTTAAATTTTCCACCGGAACAAAGCAGAGACGTGGACTTTATTACCTCCTCTTTCATTTCCCAAACTTTCAGAGCGATACCTCATTTCGTTTAGACGTAAGTTGGGAAAGAGAAACTGAAGACCAGGTATGGTCATGTGACCCTCTCGTCACATGGCCTTAAGTAACTTAAAATAGATAGAATATTTAATTCAGATTACAGATCATTCGTTCTCCGATTATTCAGCCCCGTTTTTATTTTGAATTAGAAATATTGAATATAACCTCAACTTGACTGAATGCATCATCTGGTCGACATTTTATACCCTTTATCTGTTTTTCGTTCGGTTGCTGATTAAAATGTCAGTCAATTTTGGCACTACTCAGGAGCAGCCAGTCAAATTCTTCGTTAGTTGTTTGCACCAAAAAAAATCATCCTTAATGGATTTAAAGAATACTAAAATAGCCTTTTTTCACATGTGACATGCTAGACAGTCTGCCAGTGAAATTTGACACCACTGAGGAAGAGCCAATCATTTATTATCTTACTTTTTAGCACCTAAAGAATCATCCCCAATGCGTTTCAGAAGTACTAAAATCACTGCTCTAATTTTCATCCTGTCATTTTTTTATATGCTTGAGAGTCTGCCAGTCAACTTTGGCACCACTCAGGGGTTGCCAGTCAAACTTCTAGTTAGTTTTTAGCATTCAAACAATCATTCCACCTGTGTTTGAATAGTACTAAAATGCCGTTTTTTTCACTCGAATTTTTGACATGTGACAGCCTACCAGTCAACTTTGGCACCACCGAGAAGCTGCCAGTCAAACTTCTTGTTAGTTTTTAGCATTCGAATGCAGCTGTCAGTCAGTCAACGAATTTCGAACTGTTGACTAGGACAACAAAAGAATCTGAAATTTTAGTGAATACAAAAATGACGTCCATAGAATTGTCGCGAGCTCCCGGCTACAAGACGTTTAAATGGAGTGATGAATTGGCTGAAAAAATTCGGATTAGCTTACGAACGTGAGCTTAAACATGATTCGAATTGCAAAGAAAAAGTCGTGAAAAAATTTAATTAAAATAAAAATTCTATTATGTGCAAGCACATTATAAAAGTTCGAGTATACCTAGAGTACACCTTGTCTCATTTCAGTATATTTTTCACAGATTTAGGAAAATGTGTGTCCACGTGGAATCTAGCCCGACCCCCCTCGCGGACAAGCGCGGAATTTTGCCCCCTCCCCTCTAAAGTGTCCACGTGGTATATGGATGGCCCCAAAGTACTTGCATTTTCAAAAATATTGGATTGACAACAAAATAGTTGAATTTTCATTAACAAAAAATTAATTTTTGAGCAAAAAGTTGAATTTTAAACCAAATGGTTGAACTTTCAAGAAAAAAAAGACGAATTTCCAAGAAAATAGATCCATTTCCAACATATAAAGAATAAATTTTCCACAAAAACTGGAAGCCTAATTATCAAATAAAAAATTAATTTTCAACAAAGTAGTTGAATAAATTATCTAATAAATTCTTCTAATAAATTGTTGAATTTTCAAGACAAAAAACGAATTTCCAACAAAACAGTTTACATTTTCGACAAAAAAAGATTAAATTTTTATCAAAAAAGAGATGAATTTACTTCAAAGCAATTGAATGTTTAACCCGAAATTATTTAGTTTCAATAAAAAAAAGTTTATTTTCTACTCAATCGGTTAATTTTCAATCAAATTATTGACATTTGATGGTCAAAGTCAGAATTTTCTACCGAACTATTAAAATTTCAACCAGATATGAATTTTCAAATAATATGATGAATTTTTAACAAAAATAAAATGAACTTGTGACAAGTAGTTTATCTTTCTTGCAACTAGTTGAATTTTTACACAGAAAAGATTAATTATAAACGAAAGGTGATATTTGATATATTTCTGATATTTCAATGAAGGAATTTTGATTTTAAATAAGATTTTGAAACAAGAAAATTTTGTATTTAAATAAAAATACAGAGGAATTCAACTAAACAGGACGAATTTTCCTAAATAATCACAACAGATTAATTTTCAACAAAACAGTTGCATTTTTGACACAAAAGATGATTTTTTTGTAACAAATTAATGTAATTCTCAATAGAAAAATTATATCTAGATCCGAATAGTACATTTTTTACCACAACAAGAAGAATTCTGAATCAAAATCATAAAAGTAAACATTTCAACCAAAAATAATCAACTTCTAACCACAAACAGTTATATTATCTTATAGGATTCTATCCATTAAGGTCCCAGTAAACAAAAAAAAAAAAAAAAAAAAAAAAAAAAAAAAAAACGAGAAAATAGGAAAGTTTCTTGAAAACAGAGGAAAACAGGGAATATGAAGAAAGAATGTGAAGTCTGTTATCAGTTTTAAGAAGCACGACGATTGAAACAAATGTTTCCTCACGATAAAAAAAATATATTTTAAACAATCTCTTTGAATTATGATGAAAAGCTTAAATAGTAAAATAATCATGATTCTAGAATACCTGGAGGTTCTTCTTTCGGTGGAAAACGATACTCTTGGCCTTGACTTTCCTGTCCTTAATGTCGACTTTGTTGCCGCAAAGGACAATTGGAATATTTTCGCAGACTCGGACCAAATCCCTGTGCCAGTTTGGTACATTTTTGTACGTCACTCGGGACGTAACGTCAAACATGATGATCGCACACTGTCCCTGAATGTAGTAACCATCTCGGAGACCACCGAATTTCTCTTGACCAGCCGTGTCCCAGACGTTGAATCTAATGGGACCTCGATTCGTGTGGAAGATCAAGGGATGTACTTCCACACCCAAAGTGGCGACGTACTTCTTTTCAAACTCTCCTGTAAGATGGCGTTTTACGAAAGTTGTTTTTCCGGTACCTCCATCGCCTACCAGCACACATTTGAAAGTTGGCATATCCGCTTCCTGCGCCATTTTTTACTTGATTTTATTCGTGCGTTGTTTTGCAAAAATTCTGAAACACACACAATTGCGAGATCAAATAGGTTTTTCTTCTATTTTATAAACTATTCAACATCTTCGCTATTTTAGACTTCACAGTCTGAAATAATCTCAAAAAAGGGGAAATATGTTCAGTTTTCACGGAAATACATTTTTTTTAATAACATTACTGTGAGTGTCATATTTGGAATTAAATATGAAGTGCTTTAAATTCCTAAGATTGTAAGTTAAAATATACAAAATAGTTGAATCTTTAACCAAATGGTCGAATTTTCAATCAAAAAATATTAAACTAAAATAAATAACAGTTACATTTTCAACCAAAAAATTTATTTTTGACAAAGAAAAATTATTTCTAATAAAGAGGATAATTTAAATAACTAATTATAATTTAGACAAAAAAATTAATTTTTAAGAAAAAAATCTAATAGTTGAAAAATTTATTTTCCACAAAAAATCAATTAAAGAGATGAATCTTTATCCAAAGGATGAACTTATAAATTAGATCATCCTTCAAACAAGTAGTTGAATTAAAAAAAAGTGAATTCTCAACGAAAAATATAATAGTTTATATTTCAACCAAAAGAGATAAATTCTCAACAAAAAATATAATTAAATACAAAAATTCCACCAAGAGGTAAATTTTCCACAAGTTTATTTTCAACCAAGAAAGATGAATTTCAACCAAACAGTGGAACCAAGCAGAAAATATGAATTTTCAACAAAATAATTCGAATTTTAATGAAATAGTTTAATTATGAAAGCCAGAAATTCAAATCGTTCAGTAGACGGTTGAATTTTCAACACTAAATTTACTTCAGGCCAAGATAGTGGAATTTTTAATCCAGCTGATTTTTCTACAAAGAAAATGATGAATTTTCACCTCAACAGGACCATATTTCTTTCCAAAAAAAGGCGAATGTTCAACAAAACAATTTAATTTTCGTCCCAAAAAATGACTTCATTACAAAATACAAATCTGATTGCTATTTTTTAACCAGAAACTCATGATAATATTTTGAGATGTATACTATAAATAAATATGATGATCTCCAATTACTTCCAAAAATTATTATGGTCTTTGGAAGAAAGAACAATTAAGTTGACTGAAATAAACTTAAAATATTTCATAAAATGTAGAAATCGAAATCCTACGAAAAAATTCTCACTTTCAATACAAAAAAATATTTGAAATAATAATTCGAATGTTGTTTACAACGCTTAATAATGAATTACACAAGTATTCGTTTAATTAAAATCATAACTTCATGAAAAGAAATTATAAGAGAAAAACTCAGCAGATTAAAAAAACATATTATCCTAGCCAAATAAAACAAGCACAATAAATCATGCATTTGAAATCGCAATCTCCAGTAAATTCTAGAATTAAAAAAAATCTGGCGAGCCGAAATACCCTGCTTTCCCCCTCCAAATATTAACGCATCCAAATCAGTATTTTAAGTGTAATTATTCACATTTTTAAAATAAATTGAGCAAATTGAAGAAAAGAATTGTGGTGAATCCCCTAAAGGGAAAACGGCATCAAAAAATGCGACGAAACGAAATACCGACACAAGCACACGGCTGCGTTGCTACAAGCCTGACCAAGAGCCAAAATGAGGCGCGAAGTCCATATTCGTTCACGTCACACATAACCACACAACAGAACATTATTTCTGACACTCCAATTTAAATGGTCAGGAATCATATTTAAAATCGATTCATTTTCACACAAAAATGATGTTTTCGGACAAATTGGCATGGAAAAGGAGCATTCTAGGCACGAAAATGAGGCAGGATAGGCAGCCTAAATGACTTTGAATCTTTGGCACGTTCATTAAAACCAAGAGCCTTGAGCGTAATCGTTTCGGATTCATCGGAATTCGCGTAACTTATTTAGAGACATTTAGGATTTTTTTAAACTGGCTGATTTTTTGCCGTGAAACTCACAAAACGAGGTAAAAGCCGGTCCCGCGCACGATGCGCAACGGTGCACTTACTGCTTACCACGCCGACAATTCTAAAGTTTTCTCCTTCAACGGCGCCCTTATACTCGTTTCAAGGAAAATCGTAACCAACGTACCTACGAATTTCGCTAATATTTCTGAAAGTAGACAGGCCGAACCTGCGAAACTAACGTTGGTTTAGCCGTGAAACTGAAAATTACACGAGGTGGAGGCGAAATTTCCCGGGGAGTAGCGAGGTACGTGAAAATGGACGATAAAACTTACCGTGCTGCACAGTCGATATGGTTCACAATGGCGTGTTTCCTTCGGACTGACGAGTAGGGACTCGCTTCCTCGTCATTCGTCAAATTTGAACCGCCGACAATAGAGCTCAAAGGGAGTCCAAAAGTCGCCAAAAAAACAAATTTGAATTTTACCGTTCTTATTTTTTCAAAGTAAACTACGATTTTGTCAATTTTAAAGAATTTGTGTAGTCGCTTGACATCTGCCGTTGAAAACCCAGGGCTGTGTCACGTTGAGTGCTTGGATAGATATTTTTTTCTTTTTCATAAAATCCTCACAGATGTCCCAAACTGTAAAAAATTTGATTGGATTTTTAAGGTAACAAAAATTTATTCGTTGCGTTCAACACTCGTAGAAAAACAACATTATATTAAATTAAAAAATTTAACGTTCTTTGAAATTTTCTTTAAATTCTCGAACCTTCGGTAACTTACGGTAATTTTCGTTGATACTTACAACCTGATGAAAACTTCAAATTGTAAGTTGTGACGTCAATTCGCAAGATGGCAGCACAGCCGTTAAATATCCTCGAGTGTGTGTCTCTGATTCTTTGCTGTTCGCGCCCAATTTGAAATGGTAAAAAATAACATTTTTATTGTTCATTATGAATAATGTCATTTTAACTTATATAAATGTTTATTAGACGGATATAAATAAATCTTAATGAAAAAAATTTATTAAGTGCATATTGTGTAAATAAAAAATATCCTTTGGCACTAACTTGTATAATGTACAATTAGATTTTTCATTCTAATTAGTATTTTCAGAGATAATAAATTTTTAAATTCTTAATTCCGATGGCCTCAGAAAGCTTTCCAATAACACTTTTAAAATCGGCATGATGATTTGTGTGATGATAACGTGTAAAGTTATATTGCTCTAAAATATGAGTATTCACACTAGGCTGAGGTTATTAGTTTTACAATACTATTTTTCTTATCTTCGAGAAAATTAGTATACATATAATATATAATATTAATATGTTATGAGTAATTAAATATATTAATTAAAAAGCAGGCAAGCCACACGTTTTTGTACTAAATTTAATTTCTCTCTCAAAATCGAATTTAATTTTTTTCAATACTTTATTTAAAATTATAAACTTCTTATCTTTACATAAATTTTAATTCCAGAATAATTGTTTGATTTGAAATTTTACTTCACCCAAATATGAATGAAAATATTCTGCACAATATTTATAACATAACTGGAACAAAATTTTAACATTTCTCTGCAATAAAATCAATTTTAATATTTTAATAAAGCATAAATAACAAAATTTTCGAATAATAAAAATATACAAGAAAAATACAAGTGAGTACAAAAGGATATTTTTTATTTATACAATATGCAGTCAATAAATTTTAATTATTATTAAGATTCATTAATATCGATCTAATAAACATTTATATAACTTAAAATGACATTATTCATAATAAACAATAAAGATGTTATTTTTTAGCATTTCAAATTGTGCGCGAACAGCAACGAATCAGAGACCGAGCGCGACGCATGCGTAGAAGAGTTCGGACACTCGTTACGAGCACTGGGTACATAACCTTGTTTAACTAGTCAGAGGGAAGATAACGGACTTGTGGGCAGGAAACAGCGGGAAATCTGAATCGGGAAAAAGGCATTTGAGAATAGAGGAAAAATCATAAAAGACCTAAATTGGCATCTCTTGAGAAAAAGAATTCTGAAACAGATAAATAATTAATTAAAAGCAATACCCCCATATCTTACCCCCTTCCATCACTACGTTCCGCCGCCACTAATTTTTTTAAAATGATAGACAAGTACAATCTGTACAAAATGTTAATTATTTTAGATACATTTCAAAACTTCTAATTGTTTTAAACATTCAATGTTTTCTTTTTTTTTAATATTTGTAAAATTCCAAACATATGGCCAGTTTTTTAATTTTAATTTAATAATCATAATATTTTTGACAGTTTCAAGCGTAGGTTCGCGAGTGTGTAAGTCCCTGAAACGTTTATTTGAAACATTGAAAGTAGAGATGGAATCCTACCCGTATGACGGGTAAATAACGGGTCAAGCTGGTAAATCTGGTAAAACTAATATTTTAAACAAATCATCATTCAAATAATCCATGGTGCAATTTAAGTTTCATTTCCATAGAAGTATAATTTCAGAAATATTTGTCTTAAAAATTTCACCGCAATCAAGTGAAAATACGAAATCATAACCTTAAAACTTAGGCAGATCAGACGGTGATTTTGACATTGTACTTTCTAAGTCAATGAAGAATTAGTTCAATATTAGTTCAGGATCAATAATAATCACAATCAGGCGAATTAGTAACTATGAAACTTCTATAAAAGCCTGTTAGTTTACTATATGAAGAAGATATCTTAGAACTTTTTCCATATATTAGCTTTTCATCATAAAGGGATTTCTTTAGCGAAATAGTCTGGCCCATTTGAGTCTATAAACAAAGTCGATTTGAAACAAAATAGTCTCGGAGATAGTTTGAGAGATTTGGGTCCTTTTCAAGATCCTTTTAGTGGTCCTTTTAAGAGTGGTGCGACGGTAATATAATGTTCCTTTTGTATTCGTCACGTACCGGGCGGGCAGAGTTATTTACAGTAGTTGGTTGTGGCTAATCCGCTCTCCCTTTTTAAATTTCGCTTCAAATTATTAAAACTTTTTTTTAATTGATGAATTTTCTCATTATGCTTATTTATAATTATAACTTATATACTGATATACAATTTTCTAGTTGAATTCAAAAATGTTGTCTTTTTTGGGGTATGTCATTCCATTTACGAGAAACGTTCTATTAATTCCAATTTTAAGCATTAAAAAAAAAGTTAGATATATGAAGTCATCGAAACCCGTAGTATCCGAATTATTATGTTTTAGGCTGTTAACTAAGAAATTAAAAAAATCCACTTCTAAATTTTAATCCGAAAGCTTAGCAAAGGACTCTTAAGTGTCGGTTACTCTATTGAGATAGCCTCTTTGCTTGTTATTTATGATCGTATTCTTACTTCAATTTCGGAAAGGATATTTTAAAGCCTTCAGACCATTTAAACGAGCTTCCTGGACCTTTAAAAATATCTACCTGAGTGCCTGCGGAGAATTTCTCTGAGCTTCTTTGACCTAAAGAATTGTTAGTATATCCTCAAAGATTCTTTTCGGTAGGGAAGTATCATGTTGATATTAAGTTGTTACATCTGTATCATTGGGCTGTTACAATTCTAATGGAATGCTGTTGAAAAAAAAACACATGAAAACTGTCATTAAATACGAAATATCATGAAAAATAAAATTGCATCATTGCTGTGTAATTTCATGAAAAACTCTTAATACTTAGAAGCTATTTTAAGAACAGAAGTTTCTTTTCTCCTATATATGCCTTATTAAAATTATAAGAACCTACATTATTGAGCTAATTGAATAAACAGAAATCATTTATATAAATCTTGAAAAAAGAATATGTGTAAAGGCAGATTTGCTGGAAGAATATTATTTATATCTTATTACTTGTAAGACGAGGTTGTAATGTATTTTATTATTTAATGAAATTTGTATTATTTTCTATTTATTTTATTAGAATATTATAGCCTAAAAATCTAACTACTGTCATGTAGCACTTTTATTTGTATTACATAACGTACATTATACAAGGTAACATTTAAATGCATATGATGATTTATGCAATGTTTAGAATTACTCAACAAATTTCATAAGTGAGTTGAATAAAAAATCAATATTTTGAGTCAATCTTTGTGAAAATTTTTTACCACAACGCTCAGACTGCATCTGTGTAGAAAAAATCCAAAATTTTTGAAAATACAGAAGCCTGTATATGTGCTTTAATTACCAAATTCTTTTATTGTATAAATTTTGTTATGTTGATAAAACACAAATATAATGCTTAAATTAAATGTTGAGGATGTAACTCGTGTATAAGTGGTTTTTTAAAAATTATTTTTCTATGGTATGTGTCATATTTCACGTAAAAAATTATATAAATAATAATATGCCTCATTTATGGCACACACATTGAAATA
>NC_046662.1:85178908-85186294 GCF_010883055.1 Belonocnema kinseyi | reverse complement strand
CCCCCCCCCCCCATATACACACATATGGCCACATATATGTGCCAATTTCTGCCATTTTTGAATACATATAATTACTATTGGACATTTTGAATTTCCCCCATGACTTTGGAAGCAATTTGTAATTTTTTAAATAAATGTAACTTATTTAAACATTTATTTTTTCCAAAAAATTAAAAAAAGTGTGTTTTCTGAACGAAATTTTATGGTTAGTATTTTTTTGAAGAAGCAAATTAATTAATAAACACTATGTGATTATTTAAAAAATTAATTATTGTTTGATTTTGAAAGATCTAGAAATTGACACAGAGATGTCCACTTTTTCCTCAAGTTGGTATTCTATGCTACTTTTTGTTGAATAATTACATCATTTTGTTACATTTCTTCTAATGTTTCATTCTTCTAATTTCTTCTAATGCTTCTAAAGCTTTATGTAATTGTTTATACCATTAATTATTGTTTTTTCTTCAAATTTCCTTAAAATTGAGTATGGACGGTTAAAGAATAAAAACTGTTGACTCAATAAAATTCCCTTTTTTACAGCATTTATTACTCAGAATCATTGAATACTATGTTTATTTCGGAAAATACATTTATATTAAAAAAAAATTGAATGTATTCTATTTTATATTATTTTTTAAGGTCATCGGAAAAAATTGCTTGAGCAAATAATAATTCCTTAAACAAATAGACGTTTTTTAAACATTAGACAAAATGTCTCAGAGTTTTGTAATTATTCATTAAAAAGTAGAATAGGGTACCAATTTGAGAGAAAAGTAGACATCTATGGCTCAATTTTTATGAATTTTGAATAAAAATGTATTGTTTAAATAATTACATTACGTTTTTAAAAAATGTAAATACTTCAAGTCATGACCAAATATTACATTTCATACAGAAAATAGATTATTTCAAAAATATTTGGAAATAAATAATTCTTTAAATAAGTTAAATTTATTTTAATAATTAACAATTGTTTAAAAAGTTATGAGAAATATTCAAATTGTCCATTAGTAATTATTTGTATGAAAAAAGATGACAGAAACTGCTGTTCCTTCCTTTAAATTCTTCAATTTTTTGATTTCTTAGTACTCTTCTGTTAAATATTGCGAAGTCGATTAAAAGTAATATGTTTTGCTCCTTTTTTCATCATACTTTCAACACAAGACTTTTATTCTGAAAATTGTTCATTTGCATGTTAAATTCTTTATAACTTAGCCATTCGTGTTTTCAAAATCACGCCGCGAAGGCTTGAGATTTGTTGGTTATGTTGCTCATCGAACATGTATTTCATTATTATGTACAGTCTCTTTCTTTCTTATCTTACAATGATTTATTTATTTTAATTTGGATTGTGTGCAAAAATGATTAAAAAATGCATTTAATTACTTTTAATGAGTTATTTCTTTAAATTTTGAGTTTCGCCGCATTTACCCATTTACAACTAGTGATGGGACTGACAACGTTCTGACCGTCATTTACCCGTCATTTACCGGCCATGTGTTGTAAATGGGTAAATGCGGCAAAACGCAAAATATGGATAAATTACTAATTAAAAGTAATTAAAAACATTTTAAAATCATTTTTGCACACAATCCGAATTAAAATACATAAATCATTCTAAGACAGGAAAAAAAGAGACTGTAGATAATAATGAAACACATGTTCAATGTGCAACATAACCAAAAAATCTCAAGCCTTACGCGGCGAGATTTTGAAAACACGAATGGCTAAGTTATAAAGAGTTTAACGTGTAAATGAATAATTTTCAGAACAAAAGTTTTGTATTGAAAGTATAACGAAAAAAGAGCAAACCATATTCCTTTTAATCGAGTTTACAATATTCAACAGTAAAGAATTAAGGAACAAAAAATTGAAGAATTTAAAGGAAGGAACAGCAATTTCTGTCATATTATTTCATAACAATAATTACTAATGGACAATGTGAATATTTCCCATAACTTTTTAAACAACTGTTAATTATTTAAAGAAATTTAAGGTATTTAAATAATTATTTATTCCCAAATATTTGTTAAATAATCTATTTTCTGGGTTAAATGTAATATTTGGTCATGATTTGGAGTATTTAAATTGTTTAAAAACTTCATGTAATTACTCAAACAATTTATTATTTTTTATTTCAAAAATTTATAAAAATTAAGCCAGAGATGTCTACTTTTATCTCAAATTGGTACACTATTCTATTTTTTAATGAATACTTACAATAACTCTGAGACATTTCGTCTAATTTTTAACAAATTTTAATTTTCTTGTAGAATTATTATTTGCTTAAGAAGTTTTTTCCGATGACCTTAAAAAATAATATAAAAAAGAATACAATCCATTATTTTCCTGACTCTATAATGTATATAAAGAACATGTTAACCGTTTTTTAATTTTTTAAACACTTACTTTTTAAAAATATTTTTACAATCGTATTTTCTGAAATAAACATAATATTCAATGATTTCGAGTAGTAAATTCTGTAAAATAGGAATTTAATCCTTTAAAAATTGGCATGTTTCGATAAGACTCTGAATTGTGGATTTTCTTTCTCCGGAAATTAAAACTTTTTTCAGTGGGACGGGGTTGACACTGTCTGTAACTCAAAAAGCGTTTTTTGAACCACCCAAATATATATTATTATTATTCATGTTAATATTATAATTATAAAATATTATATCAATAATAATGACTGCTTGACTATTTATTAATAATAATAGTTTAACTCTTAACTAAAACAATTAGTTTTCTGCCAAAAAAATAAATTTTGAAGAAAACACATAAAGAAAAAAAATGTTTAAAATTGTTTTCAACAAAATAGTTCAATTTTCCAAGAAAAAGTTAAATTTTTATCCAAAAGGCTGAACTATATACTAAAAAAAGGAATTTTTAATAAAATACATGAATTTTTCACAAAACAAATTTATTTTCCATCAAGACTAATTTTCTATACAAAAAATCGATGGTTAATCATAATTAAATTTTCGACCAAAAGATGAATTTTCTACCAAGAAAGACGAGTATTCAATAAAACACAACAATTTTCAACTAAAAAAGATCAATTTTCAATGAAACCTAGAACAGTTAAAATTCTTTTAAATCGCTTGAAATAATTGAAATGAATTGAGAGTTCCGTGGAATGTTTTAAAATATCCTAAACTATTTTAAATCCTTTAAAATCTTTTGAAATTTTTCAAATCTCTTGAAAATTCCTTGCAATTTTACAAATACCCTAAAATATTTCAAATCCTTTTAAATCTCATACTAAATTATTGAAATCAATTGAAAATACCTTGACATCTTTTAAAACATCCTCAAATATTAAAAATCCTCTAAAATCTTTTGAAATATCTTAACATTTTTTAAAGCTCTTGAAAATTCCTTGAAAATTTAAAAGTACCCTGAAATATTTCAAATCCTTTAGAATCTTATACTAAATGATTATAATCAACCCGTCAACCCGGTAATAAACGCTGAATTCCGAATTTGTATTCCTATGAATACGCGATTTTTCCTATGTCTACAAATCCCCCAACGGGAACAGAAAAAGCGAAAATCCTATTCCTTTCAATCGACATAGTAAAATTTAACGAAAGCATTTATTTAACCTATATTTTTATTATTAAGTCTTTCTATAACTTATAAATTCGAAAAATATTAAAATTTATATTTATTTACATTTTAATAATTTATTTAAACGTCTTAAAAATGCATAAAAGAAATCTAATTAAATGTGGGAATTAATATAATTCTAACTGTAGAGAGGCGGACTTTAATTAATTAAAATTAAATTTTCAAAGCTTATATTCCACTTGAAGGAATTAAAAGAATTTATTACACATATTTTGTGAACTTATCAGAAGGAATGAAATAATCTTAAAATATGAACACTTGTGGGGAATAGAATAAATCTCTATGAGGTAATCTGTCGGTACAGTTACAATGAATTATAAATATATTGAAAACACATTCTCTTTTGGGGAATAGGAAACTATGCGGCGACCGCTATGGAAATAGAAATAAATTAGTTTCTGAGATGTCCTATTCTTATAATAACATTTTAGACAGATGGAAGAATCGAGCATTCAATATAATAGATCTTCACTTTTACGCTTAAATCTGAAAATATTAATTTTTCTCTATTCAACGCTTATTACCGGGAATTGAAAATTCCTTGAAATCTCATAAAATATTCTAAAATATATCAAACCCTTTGAAATCTCATATTAAATTATTGTAATAAACTGAAAATTCCTTGGAATCTTTTAAAATTCTGTCCAATTTTTCAAATCCTTCAAAATCTTTTGAAACTTCTGGAAATTCTTTAAAGTTTTAGACTAAAATTTAGAAAACTTTGGGCTTTAGAAACCGTAGGTTTTACAAAATTCTGATTATCAAGTGTCAGAAATTAAAAAACTTTGAATTTTCCTACTTAGTTCAGCGAGAACGAAATTCACAGGATGTCCTTCATATTACTATTAATCTAAAAAATCCCAAGGGAAAAATTAAAGTTGGCCTTTTTCGTAAATTAGATTTTTCAGTTTTTCTAAAAATTAAATTTGTTTTGGCAGTTTGAAGAAATTTTAAACTTACTCTAAAGAATTGGAGATACAACTTTTTGAAGTGAAATTTTTTTCATAATTCGCTTGATTTCGTGAAACAAATAATTGTTGAAAAAAAAAATAATTGTCTCATTTTTTAAATTGGAAAATAATCTTTTACGGCTTGTAAACTAAATAATAACACACTTAATTTTCATAATATTTCTTTAGTTGAAGATTTCTAAGAATTATATTGTCCTCGATCAGAACGAAATATTTCCAACATTTCTAAATGTTAAATAAAACTGTGAAGTGAGTTTCAGGACGAAAATGCTAATGAAAACATAGTAAATAAACAAATTTTGTTAAAATTTGCTCACAACAAAATATAGGTTTAGATCCTAAAATTAGATTTTTGTAACATTTTCGCAATCGCATTTAAAATTTTAAATATTTGAAGATGTTTTAAAAGATGTCAAGGAATTTTCAATTTATTTTTTATAATTTAAAAGAATTTCAAAGAATTAAAAAAACTTAGAAGGATCATTTTTAAAAATTCCAAAGTATTTTAGAAATCTGAAAAAAAAGTTCTGGGTATTTCAAAATATTTCGAAGAATTTGAAAAATTGGAGAGAATTTTAAAAGTTTACAATGAATTTTCAATTGATTACAGAAATTTAATATGACATTTTCAAGGATTTGAAATATGTCAGGGTATTTTTAAAATTTGAAGATATTTTCAAGATTTTTAAAAAATGCCAAGATATTTCAAAAGACTTTGAAGGATTTGAAAGAATTTGAAAAGATTCCAACGAATTTTTAGTTGATTACACTAATTTAGTATGAGATTCTAAAGGACTTAAAATATTTCAGGGTATTTTTAAAATTTCAAGGAATTTTCAAGAGCTTTAAAAAATTTCAAGAGATTTCAACAGATTTTAAATATTTGAGGTTGTTATAAAAGATGTCAAGGAATTTTCGACTTATTTTTATAATTGAAATGAATTTCAAAGAATTTAAACAACTTTAGAACGATTATTTAAAAAAATTCTAAAGTACTTTAGAAATCTTTAAAAGATGTCAAGGTGTTTCAAAAGATTTTGGACGTTTTGATATATTTGAGAGTATTTTAAAAGGTTCCATGGAATTTTCAATTTATTACAGTAATTTAATATGAGATTTTAAAGAATTTGAAATATTTTAGGGTATTTTTAAAATTGCAAGGAATTTTCAAGAGCTTTGAAAAATTTCAAGAGATTTAACTATTCTATGTTTCATTGAAAAGTGATCTTTTTTAGTTGAAAATTCTTGTATTTTATTGAATACTCGTCTTTCTTGGTAGAAAATTCATCTTTTTTGTTGAAAATTTCATTCTGATTAAACATTGATTTTTTTGTATATAAAATTAGTCTTGGTGGAAAATAAATTTCTCTTGTGAAAAATTCATCTATTCTATTAAAAATTCCTTTTTTTAGAATACAGTTCAGCCTTTTGGAAAAAATTAGAAGACCACCGAAGTCTTCCGAAGCTTTCAGATCGGCAATCATCCTACAGCAGAAAACCGAAGTCGAATCGTGCATTTTCGGCTTACAAGCGAACTCACAGTGGTAATCATGCACCTCCTGTTTTGCGGCTCCCAAACGGTAGGAATAGTGGAATTAAATTTGTAGCTCGTTCTGGCAGCACTGCGCTGGCGCATGGCAAAAAGAAAGACGGAGAGAAGTGTATGAACGCACACTATTGCATGAATTTCAATCCTTCTTAATATTATACATATGTATACGTTCGGATGGTCGCTCGCTGGCTACAGTTGGTTTGTTACGAAGATTATACTAATGCCTATACGCGTATGTAAACCTATCTTATATCTATAAATCGCACGCATTTCGCTGAGACCCAAAGAAAAAGAAAGAAAAAGGGGGGGGGGTGAGGGGGCCCCATCCATCGCCCCCTCTTGTGAGATGCAATGCACGGGAGTGGACGGCTGGCGCGGCGAAGCCGCGCCATTCGCGCACTCACGATTAATGATCTCCCCGAAGAATGATCAGACTGGAAGAAGTTGTTGTGCGTTACCCGTTTGAGCATTGTTACTCAATCTGAGCAAAACTTGACATGACTGGAATTAAAAGTGACGTTAATTCAGTGTGGAAAAAAAGCCCGCAAGCGGGAAAAACCCACAAAAATCTGTTAATTTATTTTATAGAAGGAAAGATGGGAAAAGAAGAAGAGAAGGAAGTGGGGGAATTGGGATGAAAAAAAAGAAAGTTTCTAGTACTAGGCAGTCTGATAAGTACCTGAAAATTCTAAGAGATGGCATTAGTATTCACTAATGTGAACCATTTTCGTCGAGCTTGATCCTTCAATTGACGTCTGTCAAAACTTCAGCCATTTATGTTTACGCATTTAAAAGTTATAGCACTGAGAAGCGACTAACCTCCGAGTTTGTTTTAATATGGAAAAATCTGAGTTTCGAGTTTTGATCAAACACTACTATCTTCGCAAGAAAACGATATCCGAGACCAAGGCCAAGATGGATAAGTATTACCCGGACTCTGCAACGTCGATTGGAACGATTCATAAGTGGTTTACCGAGTTTCGTTGTGGCCGTACGAGCACAGTTGATGCTGAACGATCTGGGCGCCCAAAAGAGGTCACTATACCAGAAAATGTCGAAAAAATCCATGATATGACGTTGAATGATCCCAAAGTGAAATTGAGAGAGGTAGCTAATGCTGTAGGCATCTCATTGGAACGTGTGGGCAATATCGTGCATTCAGTTTTGGACATGAAGAAGCTCTGCGCGCGATGGGTGCCGCGTTTGCTCACAGTGGACCAAAAACGAATT
>NC_046662.1:85170802-85178808 GCF_010883055.1 Belonocnema kinseyi | reverse complement strand
TGTATCGACCCAAAAGGAGAGTATGTTGAAAAATAAAACCGACTTTGGCCAAAAAAACGTCTCCGTGTTTCATTTTTCAGGGACTTATCAGACTGCCTAGTAGGTCGGGGATGTCAGGGTCACTTCGATCTGGATGACTTATTTCATAAGAAAGTCTTTTGGCATTGCGTGTTTGCGAAATGGTTCAAAATTATATTTCCCTAAAGAGGAAATATGTTCAAAAGGTGATGATGATGCAGATTCGTATAATTTAATGGCGGTTTCTTTGATTATATATATATATACTAAACGAGAGAAACGTATCACTACTTGTGAGAAACTTATAGTGCTGGGTCAGAAATTTCAGGTTTTTCACGATCAAAATAAAAACTACGCACCTTTTTAAAAAGTGATTCATATAACAAATTTGTACAACTTTTTCAATTGCACAATTTCTGTCTTTTCATCTTTTACCCGTATTTTGCATGTACTTGAAGTTTTGAATCATCATTAGGATAAATTATTCGTCTTTTTGAATACTATAAATATCCGTACAGAGAATCTTTGAATCTTGAAAAAAGTTGTTTCAAAAATGTATAAAATGCGCTCACTTTTTGAATTTTTATCCAAAATGTCTCGCTAAAGAACTTGACCTTTAGTTTAGGACACTCAAAAATATAAAAAAGGCTTTCAAAAGTCATCGTGCAAACAAACTAAAAATCTACAGACTAACAGACAGAATAATCTTAAAAATATATTCTTCTGTATTAAGCAACAGTTCTGAAGTTTCAGTTTTTTGTTTGTTTTATAAAATGTAAAAGTAATTATTAGCTCCTTTGAGAAAGAATAACGGTAATTTATACTAATAATCGGTATATTCTTTATATATTTAATATGTTGAAAGATATCAATACAAATATTAAAAAATATTATGCTTAGAATTATCACAAGGCCCCTACTCAAATTCTGTAAAAAACTTCCCTGACAATTCTGGATGTTGCCAGGTATCTATAGATTTTCCCAAGGTATAATTTTCCTTAATTATGAGCCACTCAAGTATTAAATATCACATTCTTTAAAGCAATTCTCACCCTACATCCCTTAAAAAGTATGACATAATACTTTCAAAAAACTTGCGTTATCCATTTGTGAATGATTAAATGGTACTTAACTAAGTTTATTAAAAGTGATAAAAAAAAGTAGGAATAATTAAGCGTGCTCCAAAAAAGTTTTTTTTTTCAAAAATGTCTGCCCTACATTTTGTTCCTTCTGGTCTCAAAATGTCCCCTGAATATTGTCATTATTTATAAAAAAATATTTAGGGATCTCTCAAGTCCATTTTTGCACAAAATTGCTTTTTTAATTTCCACTATTAACTTATAATTTTACTCCAGTACATATGGGCATCATGGGCTTAAAGGTACCTGATTTTTTTTTTAATTCTGCCAATATACAGTGGACATTTTACACGAAAAGGAACCACTAATGTTTCTTAATTTATGAAAGTAGCTTTATAGCAGGACAATACATTTCCTAATGGTACAAGCTTTTAGGAAAATTATAATTACCACTAAAAAAATTAACTCTTTACGAAAAATGCTTTTAATATCGAGGTGTCCTAACGGTGTCCTAACGGTGTCCTAACGGTCCTAACGAGGTGTCCTACCGTTAGGACACCTCGATATTAAAAGCATTTTTCGTAAAGAGTTAAATTTTTTTAGTGGTAATTATAATTTTCCTAAAAGCTTGTACCATTAGGAAATGTATTGTCCTGCTATAAAGCTACTTTCATAAATTAATGTTCAACGCACGCGACACGACTTGACGGTACTTAACCTTAAATAAAAACAATAAAAAACTAACTGAGAACTTAGCGCTAGAAATTCTTGCTCGCGTAATTGAGCAAGATGAGGCTAGAAGTTGGCCAAAACTAAAAAGTGCTCACTCGCTTCATCAAATCATGAAAGTTCTATCTCGGGCGAGAAAAGCATGAAGGTTTCCACTTCTTGCGTTTAGATTATAAGCAAGAAGTGGCACCTTCATGCTTTGCTCGCCCGAGATAGCACTTTAATGTTTTGATGGAGCGAGCGAGCATCTTCTAGTTTTGGCCAACTTCTAGCTTCATCTTGTTCAATTCCGCGATCTAAAACTTTCTAGTGCTTACTTCTTGGTTAGCTTTTTATTGTTTATATTTTTGATTAAGTATCATCTAGTCGATCGAAGCCCGTGAAGTTGGCACCCCAACTCTAAAATATCAGATTTTTTTTATATGGAATCGTTTGGTGGTCAACTTTGAAGGTTTGGTGGTCAAAATTGAAAAAGTTATTGATTTTTCAAATTTGGGGTGCCAACTTCACGGTGGCACAGCACTTTTTAATATTTTCAAAAAATTCTTTTTGGTATCATTTGGTGGTCGTTTGGTGGTGTTTGGTAGTCGACCGTGAACGTTTGGTGCTCAAAATAAAAAAAGTTACCAAGTTTTCAAAATTGGTGCGTCAACTTCCGTTAGCACCCCACTTCAATTTTCTTTTTTAATTCCTTATGACATCGTTTGGTGGTCGTTTGTTGGCGTGGTAGTGATTTCTGAACTTTTGGTGGTCGAAATTACAGGATATATCGCATCTTTTAGAAAATACATGTGGCCCGTGGTGGGACTCTGCGCATGCTTATGCGCATGTGTGATTGGTGCGAAATTTGAATTTCAAAATGCTCTTTTTCAATGTGAACGCTGTTTGGCAAGTATAATTGTACATAATTGTAGTTTTTAAGTTTTCGAACATTATAGGTTTTATTATTTTTGAAATCTGAACTCTCTTATTATTTTATATTTTAAGTTTTTCGACTTTTAATTACAAGGTAATCTTTGGAAATTGACTCAAAGTCCTGGTCCGGAAACTTCATTAAGGCAATGTACATTGAAATAAGTTCATTTACTGTAAACTAAATCAAACAATACTTAAAAATACAACAGTAACAGAACCATAATTCAGTATCAATTTGAAAAAAATTAAGAATCGTTTAAACGCTTTCTGATAGTAGTTTCATATAGAGTTATCTGGATTTCTCTATTCTGCAGCGAAAATATTTTCAATGAGAAGCTAATAAGTTTTTATCCTTCAAGAATGAAATATATATTTTTTCCATGGATTATAGCACTCAAAAAACATTTTTAAGTCTTAAACAGAATATATAATATATGAACTTTTTCAGAAATACACTTACACAAACTTTTAGAACCAATATTTATATTACCGCAGAAAAAAATAACGAATTTCAGATAAATATTTATTAAGAACACGAAATTTTTAAACCGCATGTCCTAAATATATTACATAGAAGAAAACTTCTGAAAAATTCTCTCTTGCCTTATCAACTCGTTTACTCAAAATGTGACTTTCCTCTTCTAGCTGTAGGTACATATTTCCACATGATAGTGTAGAATTCTTCAAGAAATCTTCAAATAAAAATTTACAGTATACTTCATGAGTTTTTTAGATGAAGAGAATTTGTCTGAATTTGGAATTATCGTCAAAATTTTCAGAATACCCCCAAAAAAATACATACGAAATTTGAAAGATTAATATTATTTACCATCCAGGAACTTCAGTTCATAGCTAATTCTTCAATCTTAATTTCTGTCACTATTCTTTGAAAACCTTTTATAAAATTTAGAGGAACTTAGTATAAACGACACAAAAGACACAAAGGACAAAAAACGACACAAACGACACAAGCCACATAAAAAAATAATGAGACAAAAGGTGTTCAATCAAAAAAGAACTACAAATTTCTTTTGAATACTTGTTTGATAGGATGCGTGGTTTTTGTTTTATACGTAAAAAACCAAAATAAAAATTAAACGATTTCATTTTTGAACAAACGACACAAATTATGAAAAAAATGGATTGACAAAAGTTGTTCATCCAAAAAAGAATTAAAAATTTGTAATGAATAATATTTTGATAGGACACCTATAAAAATTAAATCACATTAAAAATTAATATTAAGTATCAATAAATAATTAATCAAATAATATTAATAATCTTAAAAATAACATTAAAAATAAAAAAATAAGATTTTTTGGAAAACGAAACAAGGTATTAAAAAAAATTAATAGAACAAATTTGTTCACCCAAAAACGATCTACAAGTTTTGTATAAATAATTTCGAGACAGAATGAGTAGATTTTCTTTCAATTTTCAAAAAACAAGATTAAAAATATATATAAAAACAAAGCAATAAAAATACTGATGTTTCATACTAATGAATATTATGAATTTTAATATTACAAGTTCATTGAAATGATACGTTTTTGAAGGTAGCTGAGAATAAAATGTATTGCAAAAGGTGGACAAATGTGGGAAAAATACAAAGACCGAGCGCGATACTGAATTGATACTGAATTATGGTTCTGTTACAGTTGTCTTTTCAAGTATTGTTTGATTTAGTTTACTGTAAAGGAACTTATTTCAATGTACATTACCTTAATGAAGTTTCCGGACCAGGACTTTGAGTCAATTTCCAAAGATTACCTTGTAGTTAAAAGTCGAAAAACTTAAAATATAAAATAATAAGAGAGTTCAGATTTCAAAAATAATAAAACCTATAATGTTCAAAAATTAAAAACTACAATTATGTACAATTATACTTGCCAAACAGCGTTCACATTGAAAAAGAGCATTTTCAAATTCAAATTTCGCACCAAACACACATGCGCATAAGCATGCGCAGAGTCCTATCACGGCCCACATGTGTTTTCTAAAAGATCCGATATATATTTAAAAAAGAAAATTGAAGTGGGGTGCTAACGGAAGTTGACGCACCAATTTTGAAAACTCGATAACTTTTTTTATTTTTACCACAAAACGTTCACGGTCGACTACCAAACACCACCAAACGATACCAAAAAGTAGTTTTTGAAAATATTAAAAAGTGCTGTGCCACCGTGAAGTTGGCACCCCAAATTTGAAAAATCAATAACTTTTTCAATTTTGACCACCAAACCTTCAAAGTTGAACACCAAACACCACCAAACGACCACCAAACGATTCCATATAAAAAAATCTGATATTTTAGAGTTGGGGTGCCAACTTCACGGGCTTAGTCGATCGCGTGCGTTGGCATCCTATCGTTAGGACGCCTCGATATATTGAACTCTAACCTACTTGAGCCTACGAGAAAAATGAGCTTCCTCATTTTTTGCTAAAATTTTTTTTTTACTATTTTAATAGTTGCTTAAAATTCGAAGCATATTCAACATATTCATATTTTTAGTCAAATATATTCAGGGAGAAATTCTGTTTGAACCTCCGGAAAAATGTGCAATTATATCAGACAAAATTTTGAACAATTTCCTTTAAAATTAAGATGAAAATATATTTATTCATTATTCATTATTTAAAGTAATTAAGATAGAACAAGGTACCACGACTTTTCCAGTGTCTAAGTTTCGAAGGAAATAATCATATAACAACATTTTTCGTCAAATAACATTAGCTATCATTTACTGTATTTTATCTTGCCAATAATCTATATCTGAAGCTTTGTTAAATTATCATTTGTGGAGTGGCTGCTGGACAGAAAACCTGGAAATGACCGGGAATTTTTTTAAACCGGAAAAAGCCGAGAAATGAGTATGATAGTGAATTTATTTTTTTACAAGGAATTTCAGAAATTTTGAGCAGAACCATCTATCAAATCACTTGGAATATCACAAATATCATATCACATAATATATTTCAATTAAAAATAAATTCGATTTCAACTTTTTTTTAATGTTAAGTTTAGTTGTTAACTGTTTTCATTCCTGTACATAATTTACTTCACAACGCTAATTCGAAAATCTTTTATTTGATCATTTTTTGATTTTATGTCGTCATTTTTAAATATAAATTTTTTATTTCAAGGATTTAAAAATGAAGAAATATAAATTAATTAGTGGTTTTCAAAACTAAACTGTATTTCGAGTTTTAAAAATTGTACAAAAATTATTTTACAATATGATTCTCAATCGGTTTTAAATTACACAATTTACAGATTTTGCCGTTAAAAATTCAACTATTTCAATACGAAAGCTCCAATAATTAAGCAAATTGAAATTTGCTGATTCAAACGTTATAAAATAATTTTAATATAAAAATAACTTAAAATTAATACATTCATTAATTAAACGATTTTATTTTTTTTTTATTTTATTTTTTATTTTATTATTCAGTCGATAATATTAAATTTTTAACCCATTCAGTTCGAAAATTTTTAATTAAAAAAATATCTGAATGAACAATTATACATCAAATATTTAAAAGCAAACAATTTGAAACTGAATCGTTTGAAATAGAAAGCCTTGAATTGTAAAAATTTCAGAGTAAGACATTTAAACTTTTAACTTCACAATTGTTATTGCAACGTTAAGTAACAATTGAAAATTATTAATTTGAAAGGACCAAAATTGAAAAAAATCAAATTAATTTTGGTAATTAATTTCTTTGCAACTGCAAGAGGAACTTTCTTATGTTCACATTTTCATTGTGTGGAAAAATGTGAAGTATTGTATTTTTAACATTTTTATCAACCTGGAAATGATAAACTTTTATATTTTGTTAAATTGGCAGTACATTTTACATTTGTAAAGTTTTTATTGAGTTGAAAGAGATACCTTTTTTTTAAATTAAAAGAGGATAATTAAAAAATATAGAAAATTCTAATTTTTGTTAATTTCGTAGTACATTTTATATTTGTAAAGTTTTTATTGAGTTGGAAGTGATACAGTTGTTTCTTTAATTGGAAGAGGCCATTTTTTATTTTTAAGATTTCTATTGTGTTTGAAGAAAGAATTTTTCATTTTAGTTTTTTTTTAATTAGAAGAAGATGATTAAAAAATATCTATTGTTATTGAGTCGGAGGAGAGGAAGTGTTGATTTTCGATTTTTTCTGAATTTAAAAGAGCGATTTATTTATTGTTATGGTTGTTATAGAACTGGAAGGAAGGAAATTCGTGTTTTTAAGTTTTTTTAAATAGGAAGATGCACTTATTTTTGGATGTAGTTAGATGATATCTTTGCTGTTTTTTTTGGAAGATATCGTTTTTAATTGACCCAACTATCATAACAGTGAAGACGATTTGATGATTGACACTAGGGTCGATCGAATTTATTTTATTTGTCTGTTTTGCAATTAATTAAAAAGATATTAATTTATTTTTGATTAAAAATACAAATTAGATGTTTTATTCTTTATAACCAACTGACTAAATGGATTTGTCAATAAGACTATGAGAATCAGTCTTGACTTATATATTTTAATTAATTAATTGATCTACATTCATTGCAATCTATATTTTCCAAGGAAACTTTTTTTTATAATGTTTTTATGGAGTTGGTAGATGGACATGTTTCATTTCTTCATACTTGGATTAATGCGAGGTGAAGTTGAGGATAAGTGTTAATTTAGAGAATTTAAAACGATAGCGCGGATTCATATTTTTTAACCAGAGATCTTTGTACAATTCAATTTACCAAAGTGTGAAAGTTTAGGTTTTGCAGTTTAATTGCACTTAATTCAAAAGCGTTAAAAGCTTCTATTTTATATGTGTCAGTTATTGAGAGTTTAAGTAAAAAAGGGGGAGGGTCGGTAAGGCCGGTTTTTGGCCTAATTTATTTTTGGACCAAAAAATCCGAAAAAATCATGGTAGTATCTTATAAGTATCCCGAGTCGATTGCACGCTAAATGGACTACCCTCCACCCCCCAGCCACCCCTACAAATATAGGAAACACCACTACCCACCAACTGTATTTTCGAGAGATTTGACACTCTTAAACATGTATTCTGAGGTTAGCTCGGGTCATGACCTTGAACCTGACGCGATAAAGGTCAGCGGACACCAGGTTCGTAATCAGCGACCCCAAAAACCTATAACATATTTAAAAAAATTTTTTTTACCGTTTTTTCTCGATTTGACCTTCAAATGACCTTCAAATGACCTTGAACCTGAAGCGATAGAGTTCAACGGATGCCAGATTCGTAATTA
>NC_046662.1:85165591-85170702 GCF_010883055.1 Belonocnema kinseyi | reverse complement strand
GTTCATACATTTCTTACCACACAGGTTCAATTGCCCGAAAAATCCTATCATTTAGGATAGCTGTGAATATCTTATAAAGCGTGTTCAGACAAGTTATTGGCCCGTAGTTCCTCGGGTCAGCTAAGTTGCCTATTTTCGGCAGGAGTATTGTGCGCCCTTCCACCAACCACTCTGGAATCGGCTCTTCCAACTTCAAATATGAGGTGAAAATACGGGCCAAATGCTGATGGGTTGAAGAAAACTTCTTCCACCAGAAGGTTTTGATACAATCTGGTCCCGGTGCGGAATAGTTCTTCATCCCTCTTAATACTTTTTTCACCTCCTCGGTAGTGATGGGTGGGCATTCTTTATCAGGTGTTATGAGGGCAACACATAACTCCAGAGAGAAACTGTTGATTTTCTCTGACCCACCTCTCCCTCCATTCTAGACTTCTCTTAGCGTCAGATAGTATACGTATTCTCTCAACAATATGCTGCCTGATGGTCAGCAGCTTTGACTTGTTAAGTGTGTGGTAACGGGTCCGGAGTTCGCGCGCAAATTTTCGAACCTTGGCGGTAAAATTCCAGGCAGATGTGATGTAGTCAATTACACATTGGATGCGGGACGCGTACTACTTGCCCAGCCTATCCTTATGGCAAGTTGACGCATTCGTCTTTTGGTCTTATGATCAGCCGTTGGTTTTGTTTTACGGTTCGCATCGGCCAAAGCTCTCGCTGCATTATACACACAATAATTGATAGCCCAGAGGTCGGATTCACCGGAAAAATGTCCACGAATCTCGTCATCCATTTCAGCCAGATCTTTAGGCTTGAGATAAACCTTGGTTTTTCACGTTTCTCCGAGTCGTAAAGCATCGCTCTTCATCTATTGGATGCCTGCCCGCGGTTGGTCTTAGTGTCGCCTCTCTTTCTTTGTTTCCGGCTTGTTCTAGCTGTGGTAGAGTAGGCGTTCCGCTTACATAGCCCCTTTTACGGAGTAGTTCAGCATGGTTTCGCTGACGTTGCTGCGAAAAGTGCGATAGCTCCGGGTGTTTCTCGCACCACAGAGCATGCAGCCGTGGCCACACTCGCATCGTAGCACTCTAGCAAGTCGTGATTGAGTTGCTCCGTCCACCCAAAGATCGCGAGATCCCGCCGATCCATCGCATTGAATCCCTTTTCATTAGCTCCCCCAGCTCTAGATTGGTCGGCATTGTTGGCCGACCCATTGTCGGGAGCCCTGCGCATTCTGTTGTTTTGAACCGCACTTACTTACATTTTGAAAACAACATGTGCTTCAAGTTCTGAACGTTAAAGAACACAAATTTCAAAGCGATTGCTTTTTTAAATTAGAAACAGTACTAAAATTTAGTGAATCAGATTCTGGCTTTTCATCGCTTATAGAACTGTACAATGTCATCAACTGTCCAAATTCCTATGCCTGACATTTGCGTCGTATGTAGTTAAATTTTAAAATCTATAACCTTCAGCTTAACTTTATTTAACGTTTTATTCTGAAACGATAAAAAATATCTTACGATGGATGATTATTGCCAAAGAAAACTCCTATTCCAGCTCTAGCATAATAAGTCCCATTTGCAGAGCAGGCACCGTCCGTATAAACTTTGACATAGCCATGATTGTCGTATGAGAATCCGAAACCTTTGTAGTAGTAAGGCATTGTTTTTATTCATTAAAAACCGCCACCAATATCTTTACCTGAAGCAAAATTTGAAAAAAATGTGACATAAAGTACTTATCAAATTTATTTTCTACACAAAAGTGCACTTGTGTTTTTTCCAACTATTAAGACCTTTTTATGGATTGGATTAGAATATAATAAAATACATTAATTAAAATTCCTTGAGGGAGGGTCTTGATTTTCTAAACCTCGGTGGTGAGATTTTTTTATTATGAAAAGAATGGAAAATTGGAAAGGAAGAGTGCAATATGCATTTAAGTAGGTTGAAAAAACACAATTACGGAAATCGAAATGGAAATTATATGGAGAAATAGTGCATCAGGTTCCTGAAAAGTATAATAAGGTTGTTTTCAAAGTCAAATATAATTTTTTCAATAAATGGATCTTATTGTATATAAAATTCTAATTATAAAAACGCCCATAAAATATTTTTTACATATTGTTTAGTATTCTTAATTTAATGTCGAAATATGAATTTTTTATCACGATGTCGATTGGAGGGCCCTTTTGACGTAAAAGCGGTAGGATTTTCCAACAATCAAAGCTCACGTGCCAGTGATTCTCAAATATCTTTTTCTGTGCCGATGTTTTGTTTTGGTTATGTGCACATCGAAAATAGAAGTCGCAAAATATTGTTAAAAAAATGTCAAACGAGGGTTTCGTAAAAACCACTAGAGAAAATCTATCGAAAATAGATATATTTATGGTATGTATACAGGAATCATTAAAAATTACGTAAATGTAGTCATACGTTTACTGAACAATTCGTAAATATGTACGATTTTAAAATGAGTTAATAATTGCACTTACTGTTTTCCTTCAACATACTACTGACTCTTAAATCAAATATTACAACAGGATAACTTTTTTTGTCACATAATTCTTGAAAAATAAAGCTATCAAATCAAAATAGTCAGAATTTACAGCAGACTGTGGCCTACCCGATAATAAGCGTTGAATAGAGAAAAATTAATACTTTCAGATTTCAGCGTAAAAGTGAAGATTATTCTATTATTTTGAATGCGCGATTTTTCCATCTGTCTAAAATGTCATTATAAGAATGGAATAGCTCAGAAACTTATTTATTTCTATTTCCATAGCGGCCGCCGAATCGGTTCCTATATTCCCCAAAAGAGAACGTGTTTTCAATATATTTAATTCCTTGTAATTGTACGGACAGATAACCTCACAGATATGTCTTCTATTTCCGAAAAGTGTTCAATTTTTGAGATTATTTAATTCCTTCTAATAAGTTCACAAAATATGTGTAATAAAATGTTTTAATTCCTTCATGCGGAATAAAAGTTTTGAAAATTTAATTTTAATCAATTCAAGTCCGCCTCTCTAGAGTTAAAATTATTTTCATTTATACATTTAAATAGATTTCTTTGGCACATTTTTGAGACGTTTAAATAAATGATTAAAATATAAATAAATATAAATTTGAATATTTTTCGAATTTATAAGTTATAAAAAGATTAAATAATGAAAAATAGGTTAAATAAATGCTTTCATTAAATTGCACTAAGTCGATTGAGAGGAATAGGACTTTTTCTGTTCCCGTTGGGGGATTGTTAGATGAAGGAAAAATCGCTTATTCATAGGAATACAAATTCTTAATTTTTCTTAATTCAACGTATATTACTGGGTGACCTCTTTATCATGAGTTTCACATCGTCACATTAATAGATAATTATGAGAACCTCTGAGTCACGTGACACCCACGCGACACCAATTTGAATAAGAGTTTTACCACCTTCAATTTTTATTATTTTTTTCTGTGGAACGACACAACAAAAAAAAATTATAACGCCCCTTCGGTTCGGATTAAAATTATGAATTAAAAAATTATTTGATCTAAAATCGCGAAACAGGGATTTCGCCGAACAGGCCAGTTGGAGCGAAA
This sequence comes from Belonocnema kinseyi, assembly GCF_010883055.1. Classification (NCBI taxonomy): domain Eukaryota; kingdom Metazoa; phylum Arthropoda; class Insecta; order Hymenoptera; family Cynipidae; genus Belonocnema; species Belonocnema kinseyi. Next base: position 85,167,115 of record NC_046662.1, on the reverse strand, counting down.
CTTTTTGTGACTCACTGAGACTTACTGAGACTGAGACTAACGGGGATTAACCAAGGAACGCAACAGAATTTAGAGATTCCTACTGACCTCCACAGGGTTTTTGGTAAGTCCGGGAGTGACCTGAAATCTCAATGACCAGCCCCTCGGAATTAATTATACTTTTTCAGGATCCTAATATGCTTCTTTTCCATATAAAGTAGAAGTCCAATATATTGCCGTCCGATAAGTGTACACTCCCCTTAAAAAGTCATCACACGTACGGTAAGCACACGAATTGTGGTTCTCCCACTCGGTGTGCTATTTTGCGAATGATTTGCGGCCATGATTTACGACACAATGCGCGTACCTAATATCGTGCTAGTAGAGGGGGCATCCGATAAGTCCGCAATTCCTGGAATATCCCGCCCCTAAAGTCCCGAACTTGGGAAGTTATCTGACTTGTACTGTAGTTCCAATTTTGATTTCCACAATATTGTTTTTCGACCCCTCCTAATAGACCGTGGGCTCACAACGTAAATGGGAACGTGACACGGATAAGGCCAATTTTCACATGAGATGTTCGTCTGTTGATGAGCATCGTAAAAATGGGTGCCTGTCAGGTGTGAGTGGATGCGTTTACCTGGGGCGACCTGTCAAAGGTGCGAATTTTTGGCAGTTAACTAACGTGACTCGGATAAGGTTCAAAATTGGTGAACATGTAGGGGCTGACACTAGAAATAGCACCTGCGCATTCCCAGGCACTTACCTGGATGCAAAAGTATTGCCAGGCGGCTTCGAAGTCGCCGGACAGTCAGCTGAAATTTCTTGAAATTAATTTTACAGGAAAAAGTTTGAAACAAAAGTTGGCCCACTCCCAGAGATGCATATTTTCATTGGTATATCATTTTTTGATAAGATTGATACATTTGGAGAAAACATCGATTAAAGAAATACCATAACAATAAAAAGCCCTTTTTATTGACAAAAAGTGATTTTTTCGATAATTATTTATAGACAAAAGGTACTTTATTATAGGTATACTCACAGATGAATAAGAAGTATTTGATCAAAATGTTAATATTTACCAAGTTATTCGCATTTTTCCTTCTTTTTCCTATTTTTTCTATCACCTGCTGTATCTTTAGCAATTTAAAAGAAGGTGTGCTCAAAATTAGTATACGAATAAAGTAAGTCTTGTGCAAAGAATTGGCGTCAGCCACTTTTAGTTAAAACAATGACTTATTCTGCTATAAATAATCATAATCAGTGTCACGTTCTCAGCTTCTGATTATCATAGAAAGTTGTAATAAAGGTGAATATGATTATAAAAATTAAACAACAAAATCGCTTTACTTTAAAATATCCATTATTTATTATTGTCAAAGTTTATGTTTTGTCGCGGAGATACGTTCGATCTTTATTACCGTGACGAATGTCAAGTTTCCCAGACCCAGCGTGTGTCATTGGCGTAGGCATTACAAATTCTTCGTGGTGCATTTTTAATGCAGTTCTATAGCATTAAAAATGCAATCGTAATGCCTACGC
>NC_046662.1:85161831-85165491 GCF_010883055.1 Belonocnema kinseyi | reverse complement strand
GTCACTCCTACGGCATTCACCTTAATATCGCTCCTCTAAATGCTCCTAGGGAAATTGAGTCAATTGTCGAGAATGAGAAGTGCCGCATATACTGGAACTTTACATTCTCGACAATTGTTTCTGTTGCTCACTCGAGGCCTGACATGGTTCTTTGTTGACTTCGAGAAGCGAACCATGTTCGTTATCGACTTTTCGGCACCAGCTGACAAAAACATTATAGCCAAAGAGAATGAAAAGAAAGAGAGGTATCGAGACCTTATAAGGGAGTTGCAACGATTGTACCCTGAATATTCTGTTAAACTGATCGTCCTTATCATTGGTCGCTCCGTGTTCTTAGGATGCACGAGGCAGTGTGTGTGTGTGTGTGTGTGTGTGTGTGTGTGTGTGTGTGTGTGTGTGTGTGTGTGTGTGTGTGTGTGTGTGTGTGTGTGTGTGTGTGTGTGTGTGTGTGTGTGTGTGTGTGTGTGTGGGTGTGTGGGTGGGTGTGTGATGGAAAACGACTAGTCTTTAAAACTTTAAACTGGCCAAAGATGGGATAAATAATAATCCGACTAAACCATCCATAGTTTTGTACTTTTTGTTATTTTTAATTTTTCTACGAGAAATGTAAAAGTAGAAGAAGCGGTTCTTTTTCTGGAGTTTTATAACGACTAGTTGAAGGACAGAATAAAAGCATCGCTGTAACTGTAAGAATTACTATATGAAGCATTTATAATAATATTAATGTTTAATATTCCAAATATAATATTCTTATAAATTCAAAATTTTTTTCGTATTCTTTTTATTATCTTTACTTATTTTAATCTACACTTCTTTTATCAATTTATAAGAAGCGTGTTATCTATACATCCATTATCATGATACTGAATTCTTAAAATATATTTCTTTCAATTGTCCAGTCAATTGTTTATTTATCGGCTACAAATTTGTAACGAAACACTTTTCTCAAATAAACTAAAAATACCACTACGAAGTATACAATGGCTGTATTTGAGTGCATTTATAAGTGCTCATTTTATGAGCCCTTTTCTTTCTCATAAATATCAAATCAATTTTCTTTCTCATGCTCAGAGAGAAGTTTCAAGAGATGAATTCACGGAAATGCGTGATTTTAGAGCTACAATTCTTACGTGATTTAAAATCTCGGAATCTGTGCTCTAAAAGCATAGAATTCGAGACTTGAGAATAAAAGGGCGCGCCCTCACTCCGGAAACTTCGAGATCTATGATTTAAAAGCCACGATTCCGAGATCTTAGTTCTCGCGCCAAAACGTAATAAAATCAAGGCGTAGTGCCGTGAATTAATCTCCCAAATTTTCTCTCCGTGTAGAGGGAGCTTTTTCTCTAACAAAAGAAAAAATGAAGACTCAATATTTTTCATGCTTATGTTTCTGTCTTACCGGAATATTTTGTCCAAAAAATCAGAGAGCCCACCAAAATTCATTCGCTGTATTGTGTTACAATAAAAAAATTTTCAACTTACGTTAGTATTATATTTCAAATTAACAAAAAAAATTTCTCGATATAAACAATGTAAATATTTTGTTTTAACTTTCTAAGTTTTTAGTGATTGATCACGAAAGGTCATCGAAGGTTCGTCAGTAAGACAATCGACACGTCTTCAAGACGCGAACAATTACATCAAATATATTACTGTTATATTACCAATATAAAAAATTGCTTTTATAAACAATGTAATTAATGTTGTTTAAAAATTAAAGAGCGTTATCGGTAGATCATGGAAGGTCATGAAAGGTTGTTCAATGTGTCAGTCGATGCGTCTCGAAAACGCGAACAAACATATAAGATGCAGTCCTATCCTGTTGTATTCCCAAAACAGTTTTTTCTCGCAAAAACTAGATTAACAATATATTTTGAAAAATTTTAAATAGTTATTGCTAGATCATAAGAGGACATAGAGACAGAAAAAAGCGGGGTTCTATTGATTTCCCGATATAAAATTAGAACTGCAACAAGACGTTTTTACTGTGGAAGGTTCTTCAACAGTCATGGAGTCTAACCCGAACTGATTATTCAAACGTAAGATATCTAACCAATTTTAACCATTTTTTCAAATAATAAACCTATCAACTTTCTATAATTGGGACATATTTTCCTACGTTTCAAATTCACTTCAGAATTTTTTCTAAGAATTTTTGGACATACTTTTTAAATAACATCTCATAAAATGTTAACCAGGGTCATAGTGGCCCTGCGTGGCAGAATCATTCGAAAAAAGAGGTGTGACTTTCTATGGAAATTATTTGATCAATTTTTTATTTTCTTCTAGTATTTTGCATACAAGGACTCTAACTGGTACTTTTTCGACCTAGTGTGAAAGTTGTAATACTCGTCTCGTCTAGTCTCTGGTAAGCGTCGACACCTACTCGTACTGCAATTTACGAGATGCCTGGTCACATTAGGGGCTGTCACATACTATTTTTTATTATATTAGTCAATCATAAGTCCAAATAGGTTGCATAGAATCCTAATTTAAAACCCCAAGCGGGTCCAGAGACAGAGTCCCGTAATGTGCGTGGGGTAAGAAGTCGACACTAAGATACCGTATAAGTAATCTAAGTAATCTAAGTACCCTTAGTACCCTGAGTAAAAATTTCATGGCCTATACTAAAAAGTTCTATTTTAGGTATGTTTCGTAGTACCTAAAATCAAAATTATGATGGCGGTGTGATATAAAGTATTACATATATGTGATATGATATTAAACTTTTGTTTTAAATTATTTTTTGGTTATAGGTAATTAGGTAATACCCTCACAGCTATAGGATATCTCATTTGATCCCATTTATGTTCCAATCTATCACAGGGGTAACTAGCTGGGATATTCTACCAGGTGAAAATTTGGATATCCCCAGGATATCCAGGACATTTATGAAATATTAAAATGTCCTATGTCTGATATTGAACTATTTTTATATGTACTACTTGGAAAATTTGAATATCCCAGAAACGTCCCACAGACATTCGTTATATCTTGGGGATATCCAAATTTCCGCCTTGTAGGGTAACCAGGGAGTTAATTGAGATATCCTATTGCTGTGAAGGTGTATGTAGTTTATTCTTAAAAAACGATTATGGGATTCAGACATTCTTTTTCGAAAATAACATACATTGCAAATTCTCGTAGTGAGCCTCTTATTTTAATTAAAGATATGTACACGGAGAGACTTTTGATATCAATATTTGATTCATTCTATATGTATAATTAAAATGAAATGTAAGAATTTAGGGATAATCGGGGTACTGTTATAAAGATTCCTACTATGATAAGGGATGATATTTCTTTATGTATTATTATAAAATTGAGCGAGCAAAAATTAGTATTCACGTTTAGAAAAAGTCTTATTTACTGTATGAAAATAGTGAGTGTAAAAAAGTGATAATGGTCAATAACAAGTTTTGTAAAACTTTTAGTCAAAAGTAAAAATTTTAAGTAACATAAGTTGTAAGAAATGTAAGAAATTTTAGTATTCTTAAGGGCATGTGACACAGCTAAATTCCTATATTACCGACCACAGTTTTTCAGTACACTGAATTTTTCTTTGAACCTAAGAACTTTTTTTGTAAATAAAATATCGAGCTGAAACTTTGGGAAATGTATTAGAGTACAATAAAGTACGTTTAGGTACTGCATTTTGGT